>NC_135723.1:61734642-61836379 GCF_964656455.1 Halichoerus grypus
AACAGAGAGAAAATACATCCAAAGACAAAGATGGAGCCACACATGGAGAGAGACAGAGACAGAGACAGGGAGACACACAGACATGCACACATGGACATGGGCTCACAGTCCACACAGGATAATGAGAGGTGGCAGGAAATGGAGTATATTGCCTACTTTGGCCTAGTCCATTTCCTTTCTCCTTGCAGACAGAGAGACTGAGGCCCAGGAAGGGGATCAGACTTGCTCCAGCTGATACTGTGTATAGACATTACGATAGAATTTGAATCTGCATCCCATATGGGCTCGGAGAAACCTGGGGGCAGGGAGAGGCCACCTCCTGCCCCAGAACTGAAATGTCAAGTCCTCATCTTCCAGGCCCCGCTGTAGCCAGAGCTGGAGTGGGTGACCTAGAGCCTCCCACATTCTCCCACCCCATGAGATGCACCTGCCCCCAGGGATTAGTGAGCTGGGGGTCCACAAAATGGTGACAGGGAGAAAGGCTCCCGGCAGCCACTGCAGGGAGCTTCAGCACCCTGGGAGGTTGGTGGCAGCAGGACTGTGGCCCAGCTGGTGGCCAGATCTCACTCAGGGAGAGAGAAGTTCCCTCACTGGGCCCCCAGTGCCCTGAGCTCTTGGCTGGGGGTCCCAAATCTGGTTCTCCAGCCCACTTGGTGGTTCCACAAGCTCCCTGATATCCTTTCAACTAATCCCTTCTCTGTTTAAGCCAGCACAGTCACTTTCTGAGAGGCAGCAGAGCCCGAGTTGGAATCCTTACTCTGTTACAAGCTGTGTGACTTTCAGAAAGTCAATTAACTTCTCTGTGCCTCCATTTCCCCATGTGTAATATGAGGATATTCCTATGTCTCCATTAAAGTGTCAGCGTAAAGATTAATGAGTTAGCACAGGTCTAACAACAACCCAGGCACATGGAACCTGGGCCACAGAAGTGTGGGTGGTGGGGAAAACCTGGGGGGAACTTGGACACACAGATATTTAACTTGCTTCTGCAGGGACTAGCCTGTGTGGCTATGGACAAGCCCCATCCTTTCCCGTGGCCGTGCTGCATCTGGACAGAGTCTCTGGGTGAGAATTATCAAGGCTCTGAACAGGCCTCCCCATCTGGCCAGCTGTAGCAGTCCGCTAACCACACATCCGAATGCCTCATCTCTAGCAGGAGGCGCTCTCCTGTGCTGTCTATTTCCAGACGACTATGTCCTGGATGGACATTTGCACTCAGATGTCCCTCCAGCTCCTTAGGGACAACATTACCTCCACCTTTGCTCAGCATTTTCCTCGTATCATCCCTGACTCCTCCCGTGTCCCTGTCCCAGCCCAGTCCTATACATTCCAGCTGCCCCAGGTCTCCTGCATCCGTCCCCGCCTCGGCTCCCGCAGCCCCATTTGCCTGGGCCAGCTCCAGTGCCCCCTGACCCCTCCTCTTGTCTCCAGAGGCTGCGTGCCCCAAAGCTGAGCTCCCTCCCACACGGATGGCAAAGCCCTCTGCAATGCCCTGCGTCGTCTGACCAACATCCACCCATCTGCTCTGGTCTCTTTCTCCTCCTGCCTGTGCTCTGGACAACACTCACCAGTCCCGAGGCACAAAGCATGGTTTCATCTCCTCCTGTACACCTGTTCCACTTTCACCTGCTAAAATCCCCCCTGTCCCCAGAAGTCCAGCTCTGGGGGCTAAGCCCTCCCCGATCCTCCAGGGTGGAGGCATGAGTCCTTCTTCTGTCCCTCTAAACTCTCCCCAAGAATCGTCTCTTTTGGAGGCAGTGTTGCCCCGTGCTTAGAGTGACGGCTGCGGATTCCTCTGCCTGCACTGGTGCTTAGGAGTGGACTATAACTTTGAAAAGTCACTTCACGTCTCTGAGCCTCAGTTTTCCTGTCTGCAATATGGGCATAAAAGCGGTACATATCTCAGGGGGCATTCAGGAGGTGGGGATGAGTGGGATCACACGGAGCCCGAAAATGATCTGCACTTGGTAGCTTTGTGGCAGATTCTCTGTGCTCAGCTGAGTGGAAGAAAGTTCACGGGGACTAATGACTAAGCTACTATCTTACCCCGGGAATGCCGGCCCTCTCAAGAATGAGGCTTCAGTGGGGGGTGGGCTGCAGCATTGCAAAACTGGGCAAGAAGAGGAGCCAGACCCTTCTTCCTCTTCCCCAAGGCTTCTCATCGGAGCTGTTTTCCTCCCTGCATCCTTTGTAAAAGCAGGATCCCACTGAAAAGGCAAACGGGGCAAGAGGAAGCAGCGGCAAGGAGGCAGGGCAGGGGATGAATCAACGACCGCATTTCCATTGCCATGAGCCTCTCTGCTCTTCCCACCTCAGCTGGCCGCACTGGCTAATGGCCATGCTCCCAGCACCCCGTGCTCCTCCTCCCCAGCCGCTCCTGTGTGGCCAGCGCTTTGGGCCAAACGAAGAAAATTGCTCATCAGGTACCGGGAGCTAACTGGCACATTTGCCAACCTCCATGGCACCCTGACCTTTTCTCACCCTCTCACTTGATGTGACAAGAGCGGTCTGGTATGCGCTCCAGCACCTCCTTAGGGAAGTGTCCCCTGCCTCGCCTGTCCCCCTTCCCCCATCCTGCAGCCCCCTTGCTCTCCTCCATCAGCGTATTTGTTACTCTGTATTCCTTTTGTCTGTTGCAGTTGTGAGCCAGGGCCTCAACGACAGTGCAGTGGCTGGAACATAGTAGCTGCTTAATAAACTGACTGACGAAATACTGTGCTCAGCTCGGAAGAAGAGACCGAGGCCCTGCCCTTGGGGAGCTCCAGGCTGGTGGGGAGAACAGGAGACAGCCCGGGCTGAGGGAGGAACCAGAGCAGAGCTCCCTCAGCTCCACGGCTACCGGGTTGAGATGCCTCATCACCTCACTTGGCCCTTCGTCCCCGGGCATAGTCTGAACAAAAGACCCTAGGATCCTGTGATCCAGCTCACGGGACCCTAAAAAGTACAGTTTTATAATCTCAGGACTGGGAAAGAGCATGAAAGTCATTCCTTCTGCTTGTACACCTCCTGGATCAGGGACCTCGCTTCTACCCAGAGAGGTTTGTTTTAATCATGGATGGGAAACATGTCCTCAGATAATGCAGATATCTTCCTCAGCGGCTCTCCTACCTCTACGTAGCACCTGCTTCCATTAGGAGCACCTCTGCTGCTGGACTCCTCAGAGCACGGCTCCTCCCTGGGCCCACCAGAGCCCTTCGCTGGTGCAGACAAGGGAGTGCTGCTTAGCATCAGATGCAGGCACGGCTGTCTTGTTCTCTAACCATCTCTCTCAGCGGAGGCCCTCAGTCCCTGAGAGTGTGGACAGGTGTGTGTGGGCGTGTGCGCGCGTGCGCATGCACCTGTGCGTGTGTGAGGTGATGGGGACCTGTGCTGCTCTTCAGACACGGACATGCAGAGAGAGGCTGCTGGATGTTTCCAGAATGAGGGGCTTCAGATAAGGAAGCCCTCAGGGTCTCAGGAGGACCTCTCTTCGCTGGTGGGGTGCGGCTGGAGATGTGAGTGGCTGGTCAAGGTGGGCCAGTGATTTCTGCGTCCACAGTCTTAGGAGACCCTCCCACGTGGCACCCATGGGACTTTCCACAGGGCATAGACTCTCCCCCCTCCCAACAGCCCCTGCTGAATTACCCCACCAGCAGCTTCTGCTGCTGCCTTCCCCAGAATGTCAAACCAGCCAGTGATTTGCCAGGAGGAAGGAGGGCACAGGCTGTTCTCCCTGGGAGATGGGGGGTGGTCCTGATTCAGACACCACGCACTACCTGGGCAGTAGGAGTAACGCTGCCCAGGAGCCCTGACTCACAGCCCAGAGGGCCAGTCTGGGGCATCCAGGTAGGGATGAGGTGCCACCCACACCCTCTGGCCCAGAAGTGCCTATTCTCTGCAGGCCCCCACTCAACACGAGTGCTCACCCCATCTTTCCTGCCTCCTGCCCCCCTTCTGCTCTGGTAGAAAGAGTCTGATCCCTGCGCTCACCCCGGAGTTTGGGAACCGAGCATATGCGGACCCTTCCGCCCCGCCTCGTGCTGGTAGCATTGGCCAAATAATTCAGGCACCCAGAGTATACAACGTGTGAGAGAGATTTGTCCTCAAAAGGGAGCAAGTATTTCCTTCTTCCTTTTCTGGGCTCTGGGCAAATCACCGCCTTACTGAGCTCTGAGGCTACAGTAGGGTAGGGGACGCCGCCGGCCCTCAGCAGGTCTCCGACGCCGGGTCCGGAGCCGTGCCCGCTCCCTAAACCGCTCTTCCCGGCGTCGGGCGCAGAGCCCGCGGCGGAGGATCGGGGGGCACTCACGGGTCGTGTTGTACTTGACGCCGTTGAAGTACTCAGGACACGGCCTCTCCACCAGGGCTCCGGCCGCGCTCCGGGGCCAGCACGTCCCGATCTGGTCCAAGGTCGTGTTGCAGTAGGAGTAGGGACCTGGGAGACGGGAGACAGAAAGAGGAGCTCAGCTGGGTTGCTGGGGGGCGCGGGGCGCTCGGAGCGCGGGACCTGGGGCGCACTCAGCACGCCGGGGAAGGAACCCGCGCCGCCCGCTCCGCTCGCCTCCGCCTACCCTCGGGGTCCAGGGGCAGCCCCCAGCCGTCCAAGAGCAGCTCTTCGGCCAGCGCCAGGCTGCAGTTGGCCTCCAGCAGGCTGTAGAGCAGCGCCGCGTCCATACCGCCCGGCAGCCGCGCGCCGCGAGGAAGTGTGAGTGCGCGCCCGGCGTGGCTGCGAGGGACTGGGTGCCAGAGCGAGCCGTCCGGAGAGCGCGGGGGCCCGGCCCCTGCCCGCCCAGCCCCGACCTGCGGGGCAGCCTCGCCGCGCCGCGCCCGACCGCCCGGGGCTGCCAAGTCGGGACCCTGGCGGAGAGGAGCTGCGGAGCGCGGAGAGCCGCGGGTCCACCCGCGCGGTCGCGGCCAATGGCGGCGCCAGGGGGCGGGGCCGGTGGCTCCAGTCGGCCGCGCCCAGCCTCCAGAGCCCCCCCAACCCCGGGCCCCCCTGGTCCTCGGGGCCCGGCCCCCCTGGCTCCGCCTGGAGGCCGCCTTCTCAGGCCCGGGCACGGTCCGGACGAGGGCGGCTGGGGGAACTAGGAGATGCGCCTAGGGTGCCGGAATGCTCCGTCCCAGGATCCGCAGGCCCCGGGGCTGCAAGGGGCGGCAAAGCGCGCCCACCCGCGCGCGGAGGAACCCACTGCAGCCTCCCTAACCGAGAGCCACAATTGGGCGGCCTGAGTGTCCTCTCCCTGAGGCGGGACACTGGAGACGGGAGGCAGGGGGAGCGGAGAGTCCACGTGCAGATCTGTGCTCTAGAAAAGCCCCTGTGGCCTGTGGGAAGGAAATGGATTGGAGGGGCTTTGAGGGCAGCAGGGAGGCCACGGAAAAGTCTAGTGAGATCCAGTGGCCTGAATGGATGAACCTTTGGACCAGGCCGTGGGGCTGGGATAGAGAGGTATTTCGGAAGACAGCCTGCCCTGGGGAGAAGGGATTGGAGAGAGGAGTGGGTGAGTGGGTTCCCACAGGAGCCAGGAGGCCGGGATAACACCAGTCTCCCCCCTGGGTGACTGGGGAGGGGATAGTGTTGTCATTTAATGGGAGGGGGAAGTCCAGGGAAGAAACTGGCTGAAATTATCAGGAGGACTTCAAATACCCTGGTCTTACTGCCCCTGAGCTCCAGAGAGGAAAAAGTGAGAAGTAAGAATGTGTCTCTGTTCCTCTTGGCTTGGCCGGGGTCACCTGAAACTAGTTTCCATACCAGTGTGTGTGTGTGTGTGTGTGTGTGTGTGTGTTTAGGACCTAAAGACCTTTATATGGAATTTGCCCAGGTCCGCTAGGACTGCCGGCTCCATAATTTGTGCAGGCCCCACTGTCCAAGTGCCCAGGGTGGGCCAGCTGCTGAGTGGGAGGGTCTGGGCTCAAGAGACAGGACCTGGGCATGGTACCCCTCAACTCAGGCTGGGTTGTGGTCTTGCCTCTGTGTCTACTCTCCCTGCATGTTACCCCAATTCTTGCCTTCTCTTCTGGGGCTATTTCTCCAAGAGTGAAATGTTCTCTGAGGCCCCTCCCAGCCCTGAGAGTCTCTGGCTCTGAGTTTTGAGACACAAAGCCTGAGGAAAATGTACATGTGTGTGTGTGAGTGTGTGTTGAGTGTTTCTATCTTTAGAGGACAGGGGGAGCTGAGACCCAGTCCCCACTGGGCTGGAGGTCCCAGAGGAACTAGTCTTGTCCTCCCCGCTGCTGGCCTCCACTGGGAAGAAAGCTGCCAGAGAAGGCCAGCAGCACCCTTAACTAGCACTGTGCCCTAAGCAAAGAGAGGGGAAGAGGGGGGCGGGGCTGCCTTTGTGTGCTCCAGTTCCACCAGCCTCCATATTAATGCTTCCATCACTGCCAAGGCAAAGCCCGAGAGCCCGAGAGCCCTGAGACCAGGGATGAGCACTGGCATCTCTCCAGGGCTCGCTGACTGGCGGGTACCAGGTGCAGGTCTGCCAGCCAGGTCTGTCTTCTACCTCTTGAATGGACTGTTAGAGCCCTTGGCTCAGACCTGGGCAGTTGCAGAGGCAATGACCCTTAGGCGTTCGTAATAACCTGTGCCAGGAGCGGGGGAGGATAGGTTGAGTCCCAACCCCAGCTTCTGACCTGAGTCCCCAACCCAACCCTAGGCTGAGTCCCATCCCTAGTCCCAGGCTGAGTCCTAGCCCACAGGGTCCCCCATAGGCTAGAATGTGGCTGGCAGGGGCAGCCCATGTCTTCACCCGGGAATAGTCTCATTCATGTGCAAAGGAGGGCCCTCCACACACAGATCACAGTCTAGGGGAAAAGAGAGAAATCAAACTAAGTTATTAAGGTGCTGATCACCAGAGCCACTGTGCAGGGGTGGTGACCAGAGGCCAATGACTTGTCGCCTCCCTTACAGCTTTCTGCAGAGTACGATGGCCTGGGAAGCTTCGATGGCTCTTAACTGGGAGAGCACATGTCCTAAAGATCCCTCTGGGAAGTGACTATCTCAGTGGCAGAACCAAAGGCTGTTCCGCATCTTGACTGGACAGACAGGGCCCGCATACAGACCCACAGACCCAAGGTGCCCTGGTTTCCAGGACGCAGGGCCATTTCTTCATGGATCCTATTATTATGAGCATAATTGTCTGTTATTCTAGATGTGGCAGAGAGGAAACTGAAGGCAGCAGCTTCGGAACAAGTTGATTTTACAGCTCGCTTGAGTGTTCGTCAATAGGTAAATGAGGAAGAAATTGTGGTGCTGGGTGCTGGGATGTGTCAGGAGCAGCACGGGGTGAGGCAGGTGTCCCCAGCCCACCTGTGATGTCAGCTGCGGTGACAGTGGACAGTGGTGGGCGAGCTTGGACACACATCATGGTCCTTCAGTGCGCAGCCAGATAGGCATGCAGAGCAGACTGGAAACACACACACACACACACACACACACACACACACACACAGCGTCTCCCTGTCATGTGTCTTCACAGCATCACACACATTCTCTCATTCATCCCACCATACATCAAATGTCAGCTGGAAAATAGGATTTAAGGGGATAGGGTCTGTCTCTGCCTCTCTGCGGGGTTGTGCTCGGTCAGACTGAATACACAAGGAGCAGGCAGATATGGGTCAAGGTTGTGGGGTTGAATGGGAGTTATCAGGGGGCTGCTGAGGGTGTGGAGTCTTGGGAGAAGCCAGGTGCCCCACTCTTGCCTGGTGGCCCTGGAGACGGTGCCGCCAGGCCAAACACTCCTCCCCCACACATCCCACTCCACCTTGGCATGGCGGGGATGGCCAAGGGGAGATGATATCTTCATGTCCAACCATGGGACCAGGCAGGGCCCTCAGCAACCCTCCAATCCTGCATTCTCATTGACATATGGACGAAAGGAATTTCCCGCTCCAACCCCCAGACCATCCTCATCTCTGCAGTAGTCAAACTGGGCTCCCTGTCTCTTCCACTAGGCAGATGAAGTGATTTTTCTACAATTAAAATTATGGCATTCTTCCTCTAAGAGTGGCTCCCCATTGCCCTCAGGATGGAGCTCAGCCCTTAAGCACTGCAAAGAACACTCTTCCAGATTGTCTATCCTTCATGCTCTCCCTCCTGCTGAACTTCAGATGCTCTTTCGAACAACTTGTCTTTCCCTGGAGCCATTCTATAGCTCTGCAGCTTTGCATGTGCTGTTCCCCCTGCTAGGAATGCCCTTACCACTCTACACTCCAGGTAGCCTAGCCGACTCCCACTTGCCCTTCAAACATTCAGCTTGGCTTTCCCCTCCTTTGTCTTGTCTGGGTTGGGTGGCCCTCCTGGGTGCCTCCATCTCTTGGGGCTGGTCTATGTCACATGAAGGCTGTTGGTTTTTCTACTGTCTCCTCTACCAGCCCATGGCTCCCTGAGGGCAGGGCTGGTCATGTTCACTGACTGATTCCCGGCACCCATCAAAATGCTGAAGGCCTTGGCAGCAGCTCTGTCTTCCTGGCCAAGCCTCTCTTCCCATTTGACCAGCCCTGTGGGGTGTGTGTGTGTGTGTGTGTGTGAGAGAGAGAGAGAGAGCATGCACATGTTGGATTGGGGAGTTATTCTATTTCAAGGGATCCCTGAATTCATTTGGACCCTTATATTGCTTATGGACTGAATAAATAACATGCCTTACAATCTATGCCCTGTGGTGCCTCTGTGACAAACAAAACAGAAATAATCCATTTAAAGCCTGCCTGAAGTCTCTTGTGATTATGTGTGGCTTTCCTTTATTTGGACCTCAGAGGCATACAGTTTAACTGGTCATAGCCCTTGATTTATGACCACTTGTCATCATTAGCCCACATATGGCCTAAATTTATTTTATTTTAGTCTTTCCTTTACGGAAGTTCGGACGTAGTAGTAAATATAAGGAATCTATCTGAATCCAAAACTAGATCATCGCCAATCACTTACATATTTATCTAAATACTCCTTCCCCAGAGGGAACATTCTCTTAAATATTTATCATTCCCTTGCTCTTAGTTTTTCAGTTTTATCATATGTATGTCTAAACAATAGATTGATTGGTTTTGCTTGTTTCTGAACTTACGTTAGCTATTAGGCATTTTCTCAATCAGTGGACACTTAAAATGAAGTCAGTTTCATGTGGGGACCTGAGAAATTATTCCTCAGGTCCAAGGGCATTCTAACTGCCTATGCGTCCCCGCTTCCACGCATGGCGCATAAAGGATGATGTGTCCTCACGACTGCTGCTGGGTAGCATCATCAATGATATGGTGGATGCATATTTATTGACATGGGGAAGTGTTCACCTTGAGTTATAAGAGGAAAAAACAGGTTACAAAATTGCGGACACAGGATCATCCCAGTTTTGTGAAAAAACAAAAAAGAAATAACACGAGGCTCTATAGATTGATAAACTCCTGGGGGATATAAACATTATAAACATTCCCAGGTTGTGGAATAATGAACAATCACTGTCTTCTTCGATATTTAAAAGTATTTTTTCCAAATTATATCAATGTAATGTATCCCATTTGCAAACAGATGAATGATATTATAAGTTAAGCAGGGGAGGGGCTTGTATTTGGGGAAGTTGAGTCCCTCTCCACTAAACTCAGAGGAGGGGATGGTGGGGTACCATCCCCCAGGGGTCATGGGGAAGGCGAGGGTCTGTGCCATGCGCTGCAGGGCAGGGCAGGGAGCAGGCAGTTGGTCTGCTGATAAACCAGTGTTGCCTCTGAGAGCGGAGAACTCTGGTGGGGGGAAGGTTGGGCTCTCCTGAAATGGGGGGCTTCCATTTCCTGGCTGATGGGTGCTTGACCTGGCCCAAGCTGGGTGTCTCCATGATCTCTCATTCAAACTCCACAGTAAGCCTCTGAGGCCAACTTAGACCTGTTTCTAACAGAGGAGGAGACTGAGGCTCAGCTCGTCTTCTGAGCTGAATTGTGTCCCCCTAAATCCATATGTCTTAACCCTCAATACCTCAGAATGTGACCTTATTTGGAGATTAATAGGTAATGAAATTAAAATGAGGTCATCAGTGCCAGCCCTCATCTGATGTGACCGGGGTCCTTGTGAGAAAGGAGCCTAGGACACAGATGTGCACAGAGGGAAGACATGGGGCAGAAGGCGGCCATCTACAAGCCAAGGAGAGAGGCCTCAGAGGAAACCAACTCTGCCGACACCTTGATCTTGTATTCGTAGCCTCCAGGGCTGAGAAAATACATTTCTGTTGTGAGAGCCACCGGTGTGTGGTACTTCATGGCAGCCCCCAGCTAATGAACGCAGATGGCTTAAGTGACTCCTCAGGGCCACACTGCTTCCAGGTGGAGGAGGTAAAGTCGAGGCTTGAGTCTGTCTGACCCCCGCACCTGAGCTCCCGACCACTGCACTGTCAGGAAGGCAGGCAACAAGGCTTTCTCCTCCGATACCTGATGCAAGCTGCATTGGGTGCTGGATCCCACTGCTGGAAGCACCCTGACCCCCTTGTGGCCTTGGCAGCAGCTCCAGATCCCCGGGCACTCCCCAACCCTCGTCCTTCCCTGCCGCTCCTGTGGGTGCTGACCCGACAATGCCAGGACACTGGGCGGAGCCTGGGGACAGCTCTCCGGGGCCCACGTGAGCCCACGGCTGTTTTGTGGCAGACCTGGCCTCTGAGTCCGCTGCTCGAAGACTCCGAGGGGTCGGAATTCAGGGGCCCGGCTGCTGGCTCGCAGGTCCTTACTGGGAGGTGACACCGGTAGTCACGGCAACCGGAGAATGCAGTTTACACCTTCTGCCGGGTTATGAGCAGAGGGGCGCCCCCTCCTTCGGCTCTAGAATGCCAGCCCAGCCCGCTGCCTTTAGATGCAGGGAGCCGGGAGCTGGGGGCCAAGGCCTTCTTCACTGGGGAAGGGCCTGAGCCCCAAATGGGGGAGGGGCCGGCCCCAGGACAGAGAATAGAGCAGGGGGAAGCCGGTCACCACTCACCACCCCACAGAGCTGGGGCTGGTCCAGGAGAGCTGCCTCCTCCCTCCTGGCCCCCAGGAGCCCCCCCCAATCTCCCGGGGTCCGCCCCTGGGCGGTGGCTACGGACGTGCATACCTGAGACATTGGCCAGGGTTGTGAGTGCATGGCAGTACTGCTCCAGCAGTGCCCCTGGGGACTGGTCCATGGTCTCCCAGCTCGGCCGGGCAGCCTAGAGGACAGGAGGGATGGGGGGGCCGAGGTCAGGCCCTGGCTAGCCCCTGCCAGCGCCTGTGTGTTCCCCCTACCCTGTTCTGTCCCTCATCCCTCACCTCTCTTACCTCTGTTGTATAGAAAGGGAAACTGAGGAGGCAAATGCCTGGCCACATGGCAGGATGGCAGCCTGGCCAGGCACGGAATGCTGACAAGCCTTAGAAATGGTCCAGTGCAGCTTGACCTCCAAGACAGGAACCTGTGCTGTCCAGCCCCTGGCCCCCAAAGCTCTCCTCCTCAGGATGGGTGGGTGTCTACGAGCTGTTCGTTTACCTAACAAATATTTGTAGAATGCCTACTGTGTGTCTGGCCCTGGTTGGGAGACCCACTGGGTGTCCTTGGGATTGTCCCAGGCCAGGTAGGGATCCCCTACACTCAGAAGGCACAGAAGGGAGGGGAGGAGAGCAGACAATGTAACTCTGTTTCCCTGTTACACAGGTAAACAGGCGGTTACAACCAAGGGTATCTCCTCATGGGGGAGACACCTAACCTGGACTTGGGAAGTCTGTTCCCCAAGAACAGGGAAGGCTTCCTGAAGAAGTGGCACTTTGGGGGCAAGCAGAAGAATGAGTAGGGGAAAAGGAAGGGATCATTGTACCGACGTGGGCACTCACCAGGGAATAGACATGTTAAATGCAACCATGGCAATTCCATCTAAAAGATAAAGACCATCCAGGATCCCATCTCCTGGAAAAAAACCATGAGAAAGGGTGCTGGACATAGAGGAATAAAGCAAATGTGGTTATCTTTGCCCCTGAGGGACCATCTTCTGGTGGGAAAGATGGATGGGTGACCAAGTTGTTACAGCATCTACAATTTGCTGAGGAGGAATGGGGTAGCATCTTAGAGGAGGTCATGCTGATGTGGGCTTTGAAGACGGAGTAGGAGTTTGCTGAGCTGATAAGGATGGTGCCAGGAAGAGCATCCTAGGTAGAAAGCACAGCATGTACAAAGGCAGAGAAGCTGGGGAATGCATGATGTAAGACTGAACGAGAGCTCTGCACTCTAGAATTCTAACTCTTATCTCCTATTCTTCCCAAGGCCACCATTTTTCCTACTCTGTGGCCAGTGTGTGTGAATGCATTTATGTGCTTGTGTGTGTGTGTGTGTGTATGTGTATGCAAAATGACTTTTGTGCCTCTCTCTACCCTGACATTCCTGATTCCAGGATTCTAGAAGGCACTGCCCACCAGTGGGCAGCCCCAATCCCTCCCCTTGCTAGTCACATGTTCCCTCCCTGGTGGCTGGGTCAGTGTTTGCCCCAGGATGTCCCCGGGGCAAGAGCCTCACGGCCCTCAAACACCACGTTCCCCACATCTGGCTCAGTCCATTTCCTGTGCTGGGGCTGGAGGCTGGAGGCTGCACATTTCGCCTCAGCGTGCTGGCCTGGAGCTCCTAATAAACGACCCCACCTGAGCGGATGGGCGAACACTGCCTGCCGCGCTCCTCAGAGAGCTTAGGGCGGCAGGCAGACCAGTCGCTGCCCCTGAGACCAGCCGAGTCTCTCCCACGACGCTGGCTACGGAAGGAGGTGCTGGGGAGCAGGGGCGTGTGCATGTGCGCGCACGTGTGTGTGTGTGTGTAAGGTGTATGTGGGGTGTTATGTCTGTGTGGCGTGTGTGGTTGTGTGAGCAGTATAGGTGTAGTGTGTGTGTGTGTGTGTGTGTGTGTGTGTGTGTGTGTGTGTGTGTGTGTAAGGGGCTCCCATGAGCCGGGAGCTCTGGCTTCTTGGCCTGCAGGACAGACAGAAACTAGGGGCTATGGTCTTGCTGTTCACATATCCCGGGGGCTACTGGGAGCTCCTCAGCATCAGCTTCTTGGGCATCAGGAAGGCTGTGCTGCCCAGGGAGGCCCTGCCAGGGGTGAGGTGGGCTAGGAAGGGGAGGGGATACTCTTTGTCCCGGGATTTCCAAGAATTCTGAGCTCTCACCCTCGGCTGGGTCTGAGGAGAGCGTGGGCCCCAGGCCTGACCCAGCATACACTTCCCAACCCCCTTCTTGTCCCTTCTTGTTTAAGAAGCAGCTAGTAATGCCCTCCCCGGGGGCACAGAATTTCCAGTGAGCCAGCATCATCTGGAGGTCATGGCAGAAGCAATGCTCAACCCAGAGGCGCAGGTGTTGATGGTGGACCCTCGGGTTGGTCAGACTTCGCATCTTAGATACAAGCTCCTTCTCTCAAAGCCCCCAACTACCATGTTGTGGCCCCATCCCTCAGGAGTCTCATGTTCATCTTTGGGCGGGCATTCTGAACACACGGGGCGGGGGGGTCAGGGCCTCCTCCACCAGGACTCAGGCAGTGCATGGCTGTCCCTGCATCAGACGCTATGGGCTGAGGCTGTGGCCGAGTCTCCTTGCTGGGCAGAGCACCGGGGCGCGGGACGCTGTGCTCAGTATTGATGTGTGCCTTTCAGACCTGGGCAGCTTGGGTGAGCAGATCACAGGAGGTTTTGGAATAATTCCCAGATCCGGGCTCCATCTTCTGTAACTTCTCCATGGGTCCAATAACCTAGCACAGCTAAAGATGTTCATTCTCTTCAAGGGGCTGATGGGATGGATTTGACTCAGTTCAAACCCACAACAGACCCTGGAGGTGCCTATTCTGGGCAGATCTGCGGCTGCTGGGGGTGCTGGATGGGCAGGGAGGAGGAAGAAGAGGCTGCCGCTCTCAGGAAGCCCACAGCGGACCAAGGAAGGCAGAGACACGGCCATGAAGAGTCACACCTCAAGGCCTGGGCCGCGAGCTCCCAGAGCCAGTAGACTACAAACCTCCCCACGTTCAGGGCTCTGGGCATGCTGCTTGTTAGCTCTGTGGCTTGGCCGAGTGACTTATCTTCTCTGAGCCTGGCTCCCCTCATGTTTAAAATGGACATAACGCAAACCCCAAAGGGTTCTGGAGTACATTTAACAAGTTACTGTAGGTCAGGAGCCTGGCATGTGGCAAATGGTGGCCTTGTCAAGGCTGTTAGGAGGGGTCCAATTAGAGAACTCAGAGATAGGGGGTAGGGCTTCAAGCCCCATTGTGGGGAGTCCCAAGGCCCAACTCAAATCCTCCTCCTCCAGAAAAGCTTCCTTGAACCCCATGTCCCCCTTTCCCCAAATCTCTAGCCAGCATGGATCCCCCTTAGCCCTCAGCACCCCTCCCAGCACTGAGCCCCTGAAGATGCAGCCTGAAGCTCCCTCACTGGGCACACCGTTCGGCAGTGCCCAGTGCATGCTGGGTGAGGACCCTGAGGGCTCCATGGAGGGCTGGGCGCTGGAGCTCAGTCCAAAAGGATGGAAGCTGCGTCCAAGGTAAGGGGAAGGATAAGAAGGGCAGAAAGAGATCCCTGGGGCAGGAGCTGAGCAAAGGCTCCAGGGCAAGAAAGCATAGGGCCTGCTCCGGAGGCAGCCAGCCTCTGGTTTGAGGATGCCATTAACAGGGTAGAGGGCAGCAGGTGGGAAGGAGAGGCTTCTTTAGTGGGAAATCAGCACTTACAATGTGCTAGACACAGCTCTCTAAGTGCTTTACCATAGCTCATTCAAGCCTCACAACAGCCTCTGAGGTAGCTGCGAATAACCCCATTTTCTAGAAGAGGCAGCTGAGGCCCAGAGAGGCAAGGTCACCTCCCAAGGCTGCACAGCACGTAAGGGGCTGAGGCGGGACTAGACAGACAGTCTGGCAGGTTGTGGCTCGGTCAGATGCACAGAAGAGTCGGTCCTGGGTGAGGAAGTGAAGGCTGGGGTCCAGAGATCTTGAGAGTCCCCAGCAGTCTCCAACAGGCTGGCTGTGGGGCTCAGGAGGCCACTCAAGTAAGAAGCTGTTCTCCCCAGTGCAGTGGGGCCCGCGGGCAGAGAGCCGGGTCACAGGAGGAGTGTAGGCAGACCAGCCAGCTGGGCAGGGCCTCGGCACGTGGAGAAGGTTGGGCTCTATAACTTACTCTGAGGCCCCCCAGACCCCCCCATTATTCTCTCTTCTGCAGGGGACACCTTAGGCTTCTGCACCCAGCTCTTGGATGTCTAGGGGCAGAGAGCCACCCACCACCCCTCACCTCTACCCAGTGAGACTACAGGCAGTCCACATCTGTCTGGTTCATGTCTGTGTCCCCAGTTCCCAGCCCAGAGCCTGGCGCATAGCAGGTGCTCAATAAGTGTTTGCTGGCTGACTGGATGGGTGGACAGATGAGACCACGGTCCCCTCAGCCAGGTGGACTGCACCCCTACCCCCAGTTCCGGGAGCTCAGTTTCTGGGCTCTTCCTGCTTGTCAGATTCCTTCTCTCTCAGTTTTCACTTTGAGGCCAGCCCAGTTCCTGGTTCCAGCCTCCGTGTGCCCGGAGTTGGAAGGCTTCACGTTAGAAAGGGCAGGGGAGAGGCCCTGGCAGGAGGAGGCAGCAGGCCAGGGCCAAGATGCCAGCTACTCTTCCAGCCTGGGCCCTGTCCAGGCAGAGCCGGTGCCCCAGGGACCAGGCAGGCCTCAAAGGTGCCACCTCCTTGGAGCCAGGCTGTCGGAGCCTAGTGCTCCCTCCTGGTCTGGCTACAAAGCTGCATCTAAATTTAGCCCCTGGCCTAAGCCAGGGTGATTTACAGGACCACAGGTCCTGTGGCCAGGCTGCCAGTCACCAGAGGGGAATGGGGTGAGCTCCCGTCCTGCCTCCTCCCTCTCGGCCCAAGGTCAGAGAGGACTCGTCTGGGAGGGAGAGAATTCCTCCCCACTGTTTTCTTTCATTCACTGGTTTCATTGAGCCCGAGCTAGGGCTAGAGGAGGAAGAAACTCAGGCCCTGTGTGTGTGGGGGGGGGGGGGGGTGGAAGGGTGAGGGCAAGAGGAGGGGAGGGGGATGCTGGAGAGGGGGAGGAGGCCAGAGAGGGAAAGGGGGAGACAGGGGAAGGGGGACAAGGGCAGGAGGAAGAGCAGAGGGGGAAGGGAGGAGGAAAAAGGGAGGAGAAGGGGGAAAGAGGAGGTGTGTGTGGGGGTACAGGGAGGTGAGGAAGAGGCAGCCTCTGAGCCCTGAGCAGACACACAGGAGGCAGTGCTGGAGCTGAGGCTGACTGAGGCAGAGGGTAAGGGGCTGGAGGTCATATGAGGGAAGTAGGGAATTATTTTCTGGAGTATCTGGGCAGGCTTCCTGGAAGGGGAGACTAATGCTCGATTCTAACAGGTGCTGGACTTCAAGTGAGGACCCCAAGGGCCCCAGCAGCTTCCTGTGGGCCCTCCCATCCCTGAGGGCTCCAGTCAGGTGTCTCTTCCTAAGATGCCCACTCTCCCATCCAGTTCTAACCACCAACAGCTCACCTGGAGAAACTTCCAGGCCTCTCCTTATCATGTGCTCTTTCTCATCTCTGACAGCCTGTGGCTCTCCCTTCTCCATGCCTCTCCCCTTACCTATGCCAAGCCCTGGGCTCTCACACAGATGTCTGAGGATGGAGGAAGCACTGGAGGGGGGAGGCCCAACAAAGGGGAGTGGGCTGCCCTGCAGGAGGCCCTAGAACAGGTCCCTAGGTCTCAAATTATTTCCTTAATTATCAACTCATCTAATGTCTAGTTGAACTAAAAGTCACTCCATCCTGATTTGTTTTGGCATCTGAGTATCTTGATTAAATTTTTGTAAAGGGAAGAAAATCTGGAGTCACGCTGCTTGGTTTGAATCCTGACCCTGCCACGACTAGAGGAGTGACCTTGGGCACATGACCTTGCCTCAGCTTCCTGATCTGTAAAATGGGGGTAATGATGGTTTTATCCTCTAGGGGTGTTTTGAAGCTTAAAATAGGTAATGCATATCAGTGCTTAGAACAGTGCTGAGCATGCAGTAAGCAGTGTGTAGACGCAAAAGGGAATAAACAAAACAAGCTTATTGAATAATCTACCCTTCCCTCCGGTGGGCTTGAAATGACATCTTAAAAAATAAGAATTTTGAATAAAGTCACTTTAGACAAACTGGCTGAGGACTCCTAATAATGGCTAAAATCAGATAAAGTAGAAAATGACAGCTGAGAGGGTACAGAATAGTCCTGTAATTCATAAAGTGCTGCAAATTTAAGACTTACCAGGAATACAAAATTAAGTAAGCAGTACTCTCAGACAAATTGGTATTTTAAAAAGTACATAAACATCAACATCAACAAAGTGGCAAAAAACAGAGAATAAATTGGATGATTGTCTTTGTCACCTACCCAGAAAGTAGCTGAATTTTGGGGAAAAGTTATTAGATGAATTAGCTTCTGGCAAATGACCCCGGAGCTCCCTGCCCATGTGCTGTAGACCCTGGGCGTGTGGGGAAAGGGTGCAGGGCCCTGGCCTTGGTCTTGGGGAGGGCTGTGCAGCTTAAGAGGGGCCAGGCTTCTGGGGCCCCAGACTTCTCTCGTTGCTCAGCCTTCTTGGGACAGGTGGCCCCACCAGAAGGCGGGACCTGGAGCAAGAGGCCACAGAAGGGCTGTTCTGAGACCTTGGGGGTGGGGCGAGAGTATTTTGCATCCAAGGTCCAAGAGGCTGGACCCAGCCAAGAGGGGCTGGTAGACTACTGGGGTCTTCACAGAGGGGAAGGTGAGTAGTTCAAAAGGTTCGAATGGAGAGTTTTGGAATCCAGTGGCCATATTACTTAGCCTCACTCCACCTCCATTTCCGCCTGCAAAGAACTATCTCACCTTCCGCCCTTAGCCCAGAGCCTGGTGTACAAGATAGGCTTCATGATTATATGCTGCCTCAAGAAAGCCGATTCCCAAAGGCCTCAGAGGGCGACCGGGAACACCAAGGTCAAAGCTCCTCTGGGCTCTTGGAGTGCGGGCCTGGTCAGGGTGTCCTCCCCATTAAACCACCAGCTGGAACTTCCATAATGGCAGATCAGGGCAGGTCTCTCCCCTACTCAGGAAGCTCCCAGAGCTCCCGGTGCTTTCGGGACGGAAATCTGATCCCACCAGGGCCCACAGACCCCCAAAGCCCGGCACCATCTCTTCTCAAGGTTGGGGCTTGTCCGGGCCTTCCCCCACTGCTGGCTCTCCCCGCGGCTCTCCTCCGGGGGCCGCCCCGTCCCTGCCCCAGCTGTCCTGTCCACCGCCCAGCAGATTTTATCATAACCTGCACACACTTCTCTTAGTTCCAAAGACCAGCATTTGTAAATGCACACTCGATTCTTCACCATTATTTTCTTCCTGCCTATAGTTCCTTCTAGGCCATCAACTCCGTAGGGCAGGGGCCATGGGCCGGGGTTCTCCCCCTCAGGTCCCCACCGCGCAACGTCCTCCTTAAATGCCAGTTCAGTGAACGAGAGAGCTGGAGGCCGGGTCCCTCCTGTGGTGCCTTCCCTCCCACCGCCGGCTCCAGGTCCCATGTTCTCTTCTCACAGCGAGCGGAAATCTTGGAATAGTTGGACGAGGACCCAGAAATAAACGCCGTTACCACAAGGAAGCCTGCACTTTGGGGCCAGAGAGCGCACGGTTCAGTTCCTCTCCTGGGGGGTTACATGTGACCAGTCTTCAGTTTCAGGCTGGGGTCCACCAGGGAACTAGGGGTAGGGTCTGGTTGACTCTAAGGGGATGCAGACTGTTGCCTCTCCGGTTCCCAGTTCTGACACCCCCAGAACCCAGGGGACCCGCCCACAGATCCCCACCCCCACCCCTCAACTTGGCCCGGCTCTGGGGCAGCGGCCTCTCTGGCTCACCAGCCTCTGCCGTCGGCATCATGGCCCCCAGAGGGCAGGGTCAAGGAGCAAGCCTGCGCCTCACAGCTGGCTCCCTTGGAAGGCATGTATCTCGAGAATGAGGGGCAGGGGCAAAAAGAGCTCAAAGTCCAGGGCATCTGGGGCGGGGGTGGGAGGATGCAGGTGGCAGTGAACCCACTCCACAACCTCTACTCATCCCAAGTACAGCCTTCAATGTCATTAAAAGGACCTGGCAAGGGGCGCCTGGGTGGCTCAGTCGTTGGGCATCTGCCTTCCGCTCAGGTCATGATCCCAGGGTGCTGGGATCGAGCCCCGCTTCAGGCTCCCTGCTCGGTGGGAAGCCTGCTTCTCCCTCTCCCACTCCCCCTGCTTGTGTTCCCTCTCTCGCTGTGTCTCTGTCAAATAAATAAAATCTTAAAAAAAAAAAAAAAGGACCTGGCAAGTATCAGGATCGGTTGCCCACAGGGGGTACTGACCACCTCTCTCTTCCCCTGACCGGGCCCCCTGGGAGGGCAGGGCCCCTGGGGGCCTCGTGCTTTGCCTATAGTGCCTGGCACGAAACCATAGCTGAATTCCCTGAGTGCTTACTCTGTGCCAGGCACGGTACTGAGAGCTTTACTTACATCATCTCAGCTACTCCTCATGATAACTCTATCCAGGAAGCACTGATCTCACCTTCATTTTACCCAGGAGGAAACCGAGGCTCAGAAAATCTGAGTAACCCGTCTGAGGTCACCCGCTAAGCAGCAAAGCAGGGATTTGGCAAAGCCACTCTGCTCAGTGGCTGCTTGCTCTCTATCTGTGGCATGAGTGTTAAACAAATGAGTCGTCTGTGTATATGAGGATACCGAGGCCCAGGAAAAGGTCCCAGAGGCTGGTGCGTGGTAGATTCGGGACAACACTGGGTTTCCTGACTTCTAACCTGGTTCTTCTCCCCTGAATCGTGTGGCCTCTGGGCCCCTCCTGCCTCTCTGAACGCTTTTAATGTTGTGGTCCTTCAGGAGAAGTGTGACCTAGAACAGATGTCCCTCCTTCTCTGAGCTTTGGTGCCCCCCTCTGTGAAATGGGGGGAGGGCTAGAGATGGGTTCCTCCCGCATCTGTTTCTGGGAACCATTTCCTCCTAGCCTCACCCCTAATTCGTCAGCTCCTTCTCTATAGGCCCCATCCATCCTCCACCCCAGCATCCACCTGCACACCCTGACTCGGGCCACAGGGCAGGGGCTGGGGTGTGCCCACTGTTTTCAGAAACCCTGGGCTAGGCTGATCCTCCCAGTGCCTCCTCTGTCCCATTGCTCAATTGGACCTGGTTTAAGGCACTGAGAGGAAGGTAGGGACAGGGTGGCAGGAGACGGAGGGCGTGTCTCTCCTGTTCCCTTGTGGGGAGGGCTAGAGCTGGGGTGGGGTGAGGGAGGGTGTGATGGGGAGATGGAGTGGGACCCACAGGGGAGGCGACAAAACGGCCAGGGGATAGGGAATTTCTGGACCAGAGGAGGGCATGCCCTAGACACTAGAGATTCACCCTCAACGCTCTGCTCAGCCCTAAAGGGCCTCCGTGTCCCATCCTCGCTGGCGTCAGCTTCCTCTCCTCTCCACCTGCCTCTCTCATCAAGGCAGAAGATCCATCTCCACCCCTCATCCCATACGGGGATCCCCCAACCTCAACCAGGCCACCAAGTCCTGAGACCTCCCTCACCCAGCTCCTAACTGGGCTGAGTGAAACCGGGTCCAGTAACGGAGCACTGAGACCCGCCTCCCACCCCGGAGCTCCCAGGGCCCGGGCGCGCCCCCCCACGCCCCCCCAGACCGACCCCCACGTCCCGCACTTACTTTGAGCAGCGGCGGGAGGAGGCAAAGCAGGCAGAGGAGCGGGTGTGGGGCGTGGAGGAGGTGCGGGGGCCCTGCGGGACCCCCCATGCCAGCGGCGGCTAGGGAAAGGAGCGCACCTCCCCTGCGCAAGGTCCCGCCCCGCCTGCCCCTCCCCCAGCCGGAGCCCCGTTGGCCCCCTCCCTCCCCACGGACGCGCAGAGGCCAAGGTTAGGCTAGGGCCCAGGGGGCACTCTCCCCCACCCCCCCGCCCCCGGGCCAGGGCGGCGTGACACCGCCCCACAGCCCGCCCTCGGGGTTATTTATAGCGGGTGCTGGGCAGCGGCTCTGCCCTGCGGCCGGGGGCCAACCTCTGTGTCCAGCCTGCTGACAAAGGGTTAATGCCTTTTATCAGCCCGCCCCTTTTGCCAGGGCAGTAGCTCTCCAACTTGGAGAGAAGGGATTGAGAAAGGGAGGAGGGGGCGGGGCTGGGGTTGTAGCCACAGCACCAAGTGGCGTAGGTGGGTCTCACGTGGGGGCCTGAGGGCATCTTCTGATTATCTGGGGAACTTGACCGGGCTCCAGAGCCTATTGGGATCATTGAAATTTGAATGTGGAGTCTGGATTAAATAATAGTACTATCAATGTTCAACGTCCTGATTTTGATAACTACACTGTGGGTAAAAGAATATTCTTGCTTTGAGAAAGTACACATTTAGGGATAAAGGGGCACCGGGTTTTCTAACTTACTTTCAATTAGTTCAGAAATACACACACACACACAGAACAATCAAGCGAAATGTAAATTATTGGTAAATGTGGGCAATGGGTCTATCTATGGTATACTTCTGATCATTCTTCCACCTTTTCTGTAAATGTGAAAATAAATGCTAAATTAAAAAAAGAAAACCAAACACCAATGACAACAAATGCATGGATGCCAGTCCCCCCCCAAGCACCCCCAAGGGATTCTGATTATAGGTTGGGGGGGTGGGGGGACACCTCAGGCATTGATATGATTCAGTACGTTGCTCAAGGATCCTAATGTCAGGCAGAGCTGAGCAGTATTGGCCTGCGGTGGGGACAGGTCCAGCCTGGAGCGGGGTCTGGGCTCAGGTGAGGCCTGCTGTCTGGAAGGCGCCAAAGCAGCCCTTGGAACTGTTCTAAGGGTGGGCCTGCTGTAGGGAGTTTAAAAGCTTCTAGGATATGAGGGGAAAGCATTTGAGGAATGTGATTAGTGGGGCATTTAGCTTTTCCTGGAGGTTGCAGACTAGGTGGGTACAGGCCCTGGAGATCTAAGAACCTTAGATACTCTGTGTTTACTCTGGTCTCTCTGCATGGGACACTTGACATCAAGTCCTCCTCCCCTCTACCTGCTTCCTCAAGGCAGCCTGACCTGACGGTGCCAGTCCCCAAGTATGACCCGTCCCTGAAACCTCACAGGCCAGAGTCAGCCCCGGGCTCTTGCTCACTGGGGACTGTTCTCTCAGTGCTCCTAGGGCAGTTGAGGCTGGCCTCCCACCAGCTTGGGGAGGAGGCAGGGATCCCTTCCTGAGGGCAGAGCCCCAGTCTCCCCTCCTCTGTTTATTTCTGCCCCCCCCCCACTCTGTTGCACAGAGCCTGGCCCCAGGGGTGGTGGGGAATCTTTATGGGAAACACTGAGGAGGAGTTGACCAGATCTCCCCATTCATTTAAAGGTGACAGGGTGGAAACCCCATTCCAAGTCTTGGGCTAGGATATGGCTTTGCTGGACCTAGTCAGATGGGCTTGGTCAGAGCAGGCTCCTGGCAGGAGATGATTGCTTGGCAGGAGTCAGAAGGGTGGGCAGACTCAGAAAGAGAGCTGATGGGTTGGCACGGGGCCCACCAGTGCCCTTCAGCACATGTCACTGGGCGTCTCCACGGCCAGTCTCCCAATGGTCCTGTTCAACAGAGAGCAGAGGTTCTGACCTCAAGGCCAAGCTCATGGCCTGGGGAGTGTGGGGAGTGTGCCAGGAGAGGGAAGGGATGTGGAGCCCGTGAGGTCTGGGCAGAAGGAACTGTGATGGGAGCTGAGAGATGGTGCAAGGTGTGGGGCAGCTCAGGGAGTGACGAAGGGAACTTCAGGAGAAGGTGTTGCAGAAGCACCTTGAGTGATTTAAACGGATGGAGAAGGATAGACCTTTACTCCACATGCAGGAGGCAGGGTGAGCAAAAGCAAGGAGTTGGCCAAGGGCAGGTAGGCTGGGCTGGGGGCCTGGTTGGGTGGGCCCAGCATAGGGCCAGGGCATGGGGGACAGGCTGGAAGGAAGCTAGATCCACTCTGGTTCTAGAAGGGTCTGCAGAGCAGGCACATAGGTGCTCGGCCACATTCCTCCCTGGCAGGGCATTCCTTGTGGTTCCAGACCAATCCCCTCCTCTGACGTGGAGTGCTCTTGGGAAAACTAGAACTGTATTTTGTATGAGGTGGGGATCCCCAGGTATCCAGGAGTTTGCATCCCCCAACCCTCAAAGGGACGCTTAGCCATTGACTGGCTGGTGTTCCTTTGGCTGGAGGCGGATGAACTCCAGGTGTAACTAACACTTGGGGCTTCTGCGGGGTCAGGGGAGACTGGGTCTTGGCCTGGCATCTCACTGCTGCGGGACTCGCTTGCCTTCTCTGTCCTGCTTTGCCCCTTCTCTTCCCAATCTGTCCTGGGAGTACTTCCCTTAAGTACTCCCTGCATGTTGAATCCTCATCTCACCCCTGGGGACTTAAGGGAACCTAGAAGGTCATGGAAGTCTGAACTTGACCTCTCTAAATGTAATGGGCTAAAAACAAAAAACAAGAACAATACAAAACACACAAAACCTTTGAGCCTCTGGGGTATCCTCAGGCCAGCCCTTCTTGGCTTCCAGAGGCTGTGCTGATGGAAGAAAGCCTGTTTACAACTGTGATCTGGGCATCAGGCCGCTGTGGATTGGCCCAGTGCAGTTGACCAGGCTAGGTAAATGAGAGGCCTCCCTGTGCTGACCACAGGAGTGGACAGCTGATCTGAACTGACTCAATCACAGTCCTTCCCTGGGACTTTAAAACTTTGCATCAAAGAAAACTGTCATTTGTGAGATTTGTATTCCTCGGAGCAGACTCCAGGGTTGAGGAGGCTTTTTATTTCTGATATGCCTTCAAGGTTCTTTTTGATTATGAAAGATGAACTCAGGGTGGTCTGGAAGGAAGGTGGGTGGTTTGCTTGGTAAATTCAAACAGTGGAAATGCCTAGATTTAGCTTGGTATCCAAGATGGAGAAGGATCTGGGCTAGGGATTCTCCCAGGGACTCGGAGAGAAAAGAGGGGACAAGGACCTCAGGGTTGACCAGGTCCAAGGGGGACAGGATGGGCAGGAAGGGCTTCCCCGAGTGTGAATGGTCAGTGAACATGAGTGACAGGGCTGTTCTCCATCTTCAGAAGAAGGGCACTGTGCACACCAGCGTGTGTCATGGTGCTTGGGACTGAGGAGGGGGTGCTGCCCTGTGTGAGGATACAGGGTTGGAGGGGGGTCAGCAGCTGCAGGAAGTGGAAGGGGGACTGGACATTTCTTTGTTTTGTCCAGAATGGTCCCATCCTTCTGAGATGTGTGTCAGCCTCTACTCTAGTGTTGTTCAATATTTATTTTTTTCATTATCACCACCCCTCATGTCCCCGAAAGGAGACGTTTTAGACTTTTTCCTTAGTGGCCCTCCCCACTATGAAATTTTAATACTATCTGGTTATGTATTATGGTTCTTTGGAGGGCCACCAACCATTATAATACCCAAGATTGTTCTGCCCTGCAAGAACTGCTGTTCCCTTCTTGGGGGCACTGTTGCCCCCCTTGAGAGGGCATGCTCTATTCCAACCAGGTGATTTGCTCAGCAGTGGGCCGCTGTGGATTGGCCCAGTGCAGTCGGCCAGGCTAGCTAAATGAGAGGCCTCCCTGCGCTGGCCACAGTTGGTTGGTACAGGAGTGGACAGCTGATCTGAACGGACTCAATCACAGTCCTTCCCAGGGACTTTAAAACTTTGCATCACAGAGAGACCATCCGTCTTGGGAACAGTGAGAGATGCCGAGTGCAGCAGCTACATGGAGAGGGTCATTAGGAGAGGGCCAAGCTGAAAGGACGAGCCTCCACACGCAGGGAGCAGGGAAGAGGGGGGAGAGGAGGTTCGGGTGGCCTTCCAGGCTCGGGCGCCAGTCCGGCCGGAAGCCTGCTTTGCCGATGCCCCCAGTAAGGGACCTCTCTGACAATTCTTCCCTGATGCTTGAGCTAGCTTGAGGGGGCTCTGTCAC
Source organism: Halichoerus grypus (assembly GCF_964656455.1). Lineage (NCBI taxonomy): Eukaryota > Metazoa > Chordata > Mammalia > Carnivora > Phocidae > Halichoerus > Halichoerus grypus. The sequence continues at coordinate 61,759,534 of NC_135723.1, forward strand.
GTACTGTCCTAGGAATTCTGACCAACACAGAAGGGATCAGAAATTGAACAGGAGTAGAATTCCGACTGAAAGGTGCCCAGGAAAATGTGTGGAAACCACAACTGTTGAAGGGAGTCCAGACTTTCTGTAAAGCTCACGGGTTGGAGGCCGTTGGGTCACTGTGTGTGGCTATGAAAGGAAAGGGTGACTTTGGAGGACTGGAGTTTTAGAGGGACTTGGGTTGAGCAGGGGAGGGACAGGGTTGTGTCTGCGTTCTAGAAGGCTTGTTTGAGCAGCAAGGCGGTCTTGGGTTGGAGACAGCAAGCCTGGAGCTAAGGAGAGAGCAGAGCAGTCCAGGCAAGAGATAAGATGGGACCTCAGTCCAGAGTGGGGTCTGTGGGGAAGGCAGGGCCTGCACCACGGAATGGACATTAGCCGGGCTCCCTGTCCTACCTGTTGGGGCCCCCACATGGACCCCCTGTCTTGTCTGCTCAGACCAGGTGCCATAGCAGATGAGGGGGTGCTCCCTCCCACCCCACCTTACGGCCAGATGACATCCTGTTCCCCAGGCTTATGACGCTCTTTATTTTAGCTGTGGTCACACCAATTCAGCCTCAGACTGCAGAGTATGCTTTTGCAATGCAATTTCAGAATACAATTTTATTCTTTTGGTGAAAGAACAGGCATTGATTTTGCTCATTTTTTATTTTTATTTTTTTTCTGTGGGTTTTGTGGGATATCACTTTGATATTTCTCTCTCTCTCTCTTTTTTTTTCCCTCCCAAATCCTGCTTCGGGAAGGCGGGGTCCAAACCTGAGTTATGATCAGCTATGTTGTCGCTCGACTCTAAAGAAAAACAAGTCATCATGTCGATTAGTAAGGATTAAGTCAGCTCTGGCAGAGTCTCTACCTGCCCACGAAGGAGCCTTGAACTTTGCGCCTGGAGAACAGCTGTGGGGCTAGTATTTTCTGGAATAGTTCGGGTTCCAGTGTCGAGTGGCACCCGGGGCCTGGCTCTTGCTTGTCGTGTCTGTGGTTTCACAGTGCCCCGTCCCCTGTGCAGGCCCCTCCCGCGAGCAGGCACCATGGGCTGGGCTGGGCAGAAACCCTTGGAGGGCATCCTGAGGGCAGTGCGGGACAGGCTGCTGCCGTGCCCGGGGAGGGTGTCCAGTCCCTGGGCCCCATCCCACCTCTCCCCCCGCTCCAGTGTTCTCTGTGGGCCCTGTGATGATGAATCTCTTGCTCCCTTCACCCTTGTCCCTCAATTCCTCCACTGCAAAATGAAATCATGACCCCTGCCACGGAGGGCCATACCACTGTGAGGACTGGGTGAGAACACCGAGTCCCTAGAAATGTGAGGACATGTCATAATTGTCATTGTTTCTTCCAGTTCAAAGTCAGCAGACATTGAGGGCCCACCATGAGCAAGACGCTGCGCAAGGCATTACGACGGGTGCCTAGAGCGGAGTAGATTCTGAACAAATGTCTGTCAAGTGAACACATGGAAGGGGACGATCACCTGTGTGGCTGGGCTGCCTTACCTTACCCCCAGGGCATGGAGGAAGCCAGAGGAGTTCAGATTCCCAGGGGTGTGGCCTCCCTGTCGGGGTCCCTGGTCTCTGCTTGGCCGCTCTCCATGCTGGCCTCTCAGGCAGACACTGGGATAACCTTCCTGGCCTCGTGGGGGGTGGCAGCTCTGCTTTGCTCCCTCAGCCCCAGCCAACCCATCAGCAACATGGCAGAGAACCCACTTCCTTCCGCCCTGATCTCTGCTCCACGGTCCTCAGCTGTTCCCGGAACAAGACGAGGCCCTGAAAAATACAGATTAGGGGGTTATGACAGCTAAAACTAGCACCTCCTGATTCACGCCTCCCACCTTCCCAAGACATACAAAAATCGTCAACAGTGCTGAAGACCAGACATAAGCCAGAAACAAGGAGACATCTGACTAATCACAACTCCAAGAAAGGCCCGAAGCAGGACACTGGGCCCCCTCTTTGCCCTGCCTTCCGGCCAACATGCTTTGGCCCGTGAAGAGGAGGGAAGCCATGTCCCAACTGTGTGAGGGGACAATTTTTCCTCTGCTGTCCTCATCCATAGCTCTTTCCATGTGATGACAGCTGTCCTTTGAGATTTAACTCAAGTTGCTGGAAGCACGCTAGCCTGCATCCCAGGGGAGGTCTGTGACCTCCCCGGGCGGGTTATGTATTCCAGGGAGCTCATGTTCTCATGGTCACCTCTGGTCAGAGTCTCGGTTTCGGCTGGTTTCTTGATCCGGCTCTTTCTCTTCTCTCTGGTTTGCACAGACTCACGCACGGATTTGCCCTAAGCCCCCGACCTCGGAGCGGGGTGCAGCCCCTCCGGCTCCCCAGAAGTGCCGGCCAAGACCCTCTCCCACCTTGCTGAGCGGAGCCCCTGCTGCTCGTGCTGGCTGTGCGGGGACCTGCCGCCTCTAACTTGGCGGCTGCCGTGCCTTGGCCCCACTCGGCCTCGCCTGCGGACGGAGGCTCTGCTGGGGACAGCACGTTGCTGACTCTGTGGGCCTCAGACATCCCTGTAGCCGGCTGGCAAGGGGGAGGGAGAACGGTCTCCTCTCCCCGGGTTCCTCTGTTTGGGGTCCCCCAGCAGGGTGCTACCGGGACAGCTCGTGTCATGGATACATGGGGCCACAGGCCACCAGAGGGGCACAGTAGAGGTGGTGCAAATGACAGTCACTGGGACACACTGAGGCCCCTGCTGGCCTCTGGCCTCGGGCCTGCCGTGACTCTCCCTCGAGGGTCTCAGAGCAGCTCTGCCATTTTGCTTTTGCCTGTGTTAGATAGGGTTCTGCAGAAGAACAAAACCAGGAGGATGTGTGTGCATACAGAGAGATTTATTTTAAGGAATTGGCTCACACAATTGTGGGGGCTGGCAAGTCTGAAATCCAGAGGTAAGCCAGCAGGTTGGAAAATCAGGTAAGAGTTGACGTTGCGATCTTGAGTCTGAAACCTGCAGGGCAGGCCAGGCAGGCTGGAAACTCAGGCATGCTTTCCATGTGGAGTTTTGTTTTTTTGTATTTATTTATTTATTTATTTATTTATTTATTTATTTATTTATTTATTTAAAGTAGGCTCCATGCCCAGCATGGAGCCCAATGCCGGGCTTGAACTCTCAACCCTGAGATCAAGACCTGAGCTGAGATCAAGAGTCAGACGCTTAACTGACTGAGCCACCCAGGCGCCCCTGGCAGGTTTTTTTTTTAACTGAAGTATGGCTGACCCACAATGTACATTGGTTTGAGGTGTACAACATGGTGATTTGGCATGTCTAAATGTTATGCTCTGCTCATCACGAGTGTAGCTACCGTCTGTCCCCAGACAGCACTATTATCATTGACTGCAGCCATGTGGCGGACTTGAGGCTGAATTCCTTCATCTTTGGGAAGACCTTAGTTCTTCTTCTTAAGAACTTCAGCTGATTGGATGAGGCCCACCCACATTACAGAGGGTAATCTGCTTTACTCAAGATCTACTGATTTAAATATTAGTCACATCTGAAAAATACCTCCACAGCAACATCTTGATGGGTGTTTAACCAAGCAAGTGGGCACCATAGGCTGGCCAGGTTAACACCTAACATTAGCCATGACATAGTCCGACACCTGTTTATGTCATAGGCCTGGGTGTCTGAACCCTGAATGTGGTGGGCTTGGCTTTGAGTCTTCCTGGGAGTCCTCTAGACCACCTATAAACACCCAGTGCTACCAGCTGGGTGTAGAGGCAGGGCGCCTGGCTCCTTTCCTTAGCTGTTACTGAAGCTCAGGCATCTAATATGTCTATTACAAGAGGATAGAACCACGTTGTTAAACACAGATAACTCTGGATCATGGGAATATCAATGATTTCTTACTTTTTTCTTTGTGCTTTTCAGTATTTTTCCAAAATTTTGCAAGGGTATATGTTACTTTTAATAGTAAGAAAAATATTTAAAAATGTAGGAATTGGCCTTTAGCAGGAGGAGGTAGGTTATGGTTTGCTCTGGGGGTTGGGAAGGGCTTTCCTTCAGCCCTGTATTTGGGTGAGTTAGTCTGGGCATTTGAGCAAGGGTACCATGGAGGAGACCACAGACCTCCTGACCCCCAGGCCTTAGCTGCCCCCACCTCACTGCACAGCCTCATAGTCCCCAGTTCCAGTTGGAGACTTAGAGGCTGGAGGCTGCAGAGAGAGTGAGGCCTCTGGTTTCATTCAAAGCACAGAAATCAAACCCCAGCCAGGCTTTTGCAGAATGCTGGCAGGCATCAGAGAGGAGGCCAGCCCTTTTAGGCTGGTGGAGGCCATACTCTGTAGACAGCTTGGCAGATGAGATGTGGCTAGAGTCACCCTAGGATGTTTTCATAGCAACCTTGTTACCTGTCGTCAGCTCGTATGAGTTAGCTCTTCCCCGGATCCTTTCTGGGGGCCTGGCCCTGTGTCAGCTCTTCTCAGGGAGGATGAGGAAAGGTGACCCAGGCTTATCCAAGATGATAAGAAGTGGGGGAGGAGAAGCAGAGGGAAAATCTAGGCCACCTTCTCAGCCTGACTGCCCCTCTGCAGGAGAACAGTAGCCAAGGAGAGGCGATGAGAACCCAAGGTTGGGTATAGTTGGACGGTGGAGGGAAAAAGGGAAAAACAGAGGTTCCCATCACTTTGTATTCAGGGAAGTCCATCACACTGTTCTTAGAAGGAAGCATATTTAATGAGAAAGTGGAATCCCACACTTAAACCCTTGACTTTTGCATTTCCAAATAGTGGGCTTTGTGAGTAACCTGGCATTGAAATAATGACAGCTGATGGACTTATATATCCCCAGAAACCTTACTGTTGTCTGTTTTGGGAATGAAGAAACTGAAGCACAGAGAGATTAGGTAACGGGTCCAAGGTCATAGATCCAATAAGTGGTGGACCCAGGAGTTGAATCCAGGCAGTTTGGGTCAGAAGGTGATGCTCCTAACACCATGCTATCTGTCTGCAGGAAGAGCCCCCTAAGGTCTGCAGGTCCTTAGAAATAGCCCTCTTGTTTACTCAGGGTTTGCTATGAAATCTCCCACCCAGTTCTCCTGACAAAATGCAGAGCCCACCTGGGCACCAACCACCTGCCCCTCTGGCCAGTTTTACCAGGAGGCTGTTTGTGAAGGAAGAATTGTAATTTCACTCAAAAGCTTTTTCTTCCCTTAAGAAAGATAGTGCTCTCAAATTTAGCACTGGGGCCATTGATTTCGTGACAATATGATGTATTCGTATGGAGAACTGCATCTCCCCGCACAATCTGCTAATGTTCTCTTTGGCATGTATACAGAATATTGACAGAAGAAATTCAAATTGTCCTGCATTTCCCCTGGCTGCTCGGGAAGAAGGAGCAGTTAGTTTTTAACATAGCATAAATAGCATCAGAGGTGTCCCCAAATATTGTTTCTGTGCAGGGTCTTGTATCGTATGCACATAGTAGGGGCTCAACAGGAATTGATTGAAGCCAGACTGCCTGGTTAGAATTGTGTCTGCTGCATTCTAGCGGTATGACCTTGGATGAGTTACTTCAGTTCTCTGGGTCACAATTCCCCATGTAAAGTGGAGCTCAGAATGGTACCTGTTAGAGTCCCTACCTCCTCTGAGGATAACGGGGGTTAAGCACAGTAGTGTTAGTTCAATTATGGGCCCATCACAGACTCTCAGCCCGTCTAGCTGCTACTGTGACAGGCTTTACAAAGGAAAGTGAGTGGAAAAACATGGCCAAGATGAAGATCACCCCGCCACCCTGTTCCTGATGGTCTTGACTAGACGTGACATTGATCTTTTACAAGTGTTTGTGTTGTGATTAAAGTCTAGCAAAAATTGGCAAATTAATATAGAGCTTTTCAAGTGACTTTAGAGAGCCTCTCGTTTAATTCCCCTCATTGTAGATACGGAAATTGGGGCCCAGAGAGGGGAAGTCCCAGGGCCGGGACTTCAGTCCCTCTGGATGAGAGGGTGTGTTGCTTTCCAGATGTGTTTCTCTGTTCATGACTGTGACCTGATCCTGGGTTTGAATGTCAAAGAATCAGCAACTCGCATTTGGGAAAAGGCAAACACAACTCAAGTTAGCATGTTTGGCACCGAGGGGATGCCAGGATTCACCTACTGAGGGACGGTAGCCATCAGTTTAATACTCAGACCTCTCCGCTGCATGACCATTGAGCCAGAAAATTCTTGCTGAGAGGATCTCACCACGATTTCTGTCCCAGGCATCGATGACTGAATCGATGGGGCAATATGCATTTTCCAGATCATTGGAACCACAGTAATGACATCATAGGGCCAGAGATGCCTTTCTGCCCAGTTCGTAGGAAGGGAAAAATGACACCCAGGGAAATATTATTTGCCTCTTAGCTAGTTAGTGATAGGTTTAAAGCCAGAACCCAGAATTGCTGACCTTACAACCAGGAATCGAACTGCAAGAAAACAGTACTTCTCTCTGCAAGCCTCCTCTTATTGATTTTCCCAGTTAGCGATGTTTTTGAGAAGTATTTCAGAAAATACCCCGAACTCTGGCCGGTATAAGGATGGACCCTATGGATATGGGAAAGAGGATCTGATGCTCATCTAGATTTGGGAATTGTGGATCTGACTCTCAGGAGCAGGTTAAGCTGTTGGTCATCCCTGTCTGGCTTTGACTGACCCTGAGAGTTAGAGGTCTCGCCTAGGGCTGCTCAAATCAGGTGTCCAAAGATGCCTCAGTTTACAGACTTTTGGCTACCAGTCTGCAATAAGACAAGAAATTGAGAGGAAGCCTATGGAAACTTCTATGGCAATTGACAGAGTAGCTTTATGCTTGCTAAATCTAATAATAAAAATGTCACCATATATTTGTGCAACTTTATGGCTTACTTCATTTTTTTTCTAGAAATCTATTTTTTGGTGCGTATTTCTCAAAAGTGCTGTTCTACAACTGATTGACAATAAGGAAAAATACCGGTCCTTCACCTTAGATGAAGTGCAAGGAGCTCTGCTGCCTGAGTCTCTTCTCCAGAGATTCTGATGTAATTGGTTAAGGAAGCAGCTTGGGCCCTGGGTGGTTTCACAGCCTCCTAGGTGATTCTGCCAAGCAGCCAGGACTGAGAACCACTGCTGTTCCAGACCAGCAGGATCGGCAGTACCTGGGCACTTGTTAGACATGCAGACTCTCTGCTCTGCCCCACACCTACTGAACCACAAAATCTCCAGATGGAGTACAACAATCCTCAAGGTTATGCTGATGCAGGGTTCAAGTTTAGGAGCTATTGCCTTCGACTGAGTTCCTTAAGGTCTGTTCATCTCCCAACAGTGCCCAGGGCCCAGCCCGATAGGCACAGATGCACATGTACTGATCTGGCGAGCATCTAGACCTGAAGCCCAAACATACCCTCCAAGGCCTGGAGCCCTTCCCCTCCCCAGCCCCACTCATACAGGCACACCAGGAGGGAGGAAATCTCTTTGCAACTGTGGAGAAGACAGCCTCTCTCTCTCTCTCTCTCCTTCTTTTGCTCTGATGAGAAATCCAGCATTGCCTATTTTTAACTTAGTCATCACTCATTTATTCATTTATTCCATCATTTGTTGAGCCAAGTGTTTTGATCTCTCTCTCTGCACGTAGGTGCGGTGTGGGGGCTAGGAGAGTTGCAGGGAAGATGCAGATGGAGGGGGTGGGAGGTTGAGGGTGGATGGGGCGCGGGCTGGCACCTTCCTCATCCTGGTTCTGGCCTGCCGCTCTGTGCGTCTCTGGGCAAGTCACCTTCCTGCTGGGATCTATAAAATGGGTGAAGTTCGGACTAGATGAACTCCGAGGGCCCTTCTAGCTTTAGTGACTTTGGCTGCTAAAGGAGAGCAGGTGGCTGAGGCGGAGTGCTGGGCCCATAGGCACATAGGTGGAAAACGGCTGTGTGATCTAATAAAGAATATACAAATGAACAGATGAACCAACAGGGAGCCATGGGGATGAATGTGAAGTCTTCTTGTGGGGCAGGAGAGGCTCTGTGTGTGTGTGTGTGTGCATGTGTGTGTGTGTGTGTGGTCCTGGGACTTGAGCAATGGGGACACGTCAAGCCCCCCATCTCTGCTGTCCTGCACCCTGGTCTCCAACATCACAAGCAGAACAACCAGGACTTACTTAGCCGGAGAAATCAGAGCAAGGAGAGGGGCAGGGCAAGCTCTCTGAGGTTACCCAGCCCATTTCCTGTCTGGGCCAGAAGCTCCCTATGCAGCTTCCCAGGGGCTGGACACCCAGCTTCTGCTGGGACAGTTTCTCCTCTCCAGCCACTCAGGTTTCACCAGCCTTTGAGGGATCCCTCCTCCAGGCTGCCCTCCTTGACCATTCCAGCCCACAGTGATCTCCCCGCTCCTGTGCTCCTCCAGTCCCAGGTCTGAGCCTTATACTCCAGCTCTCTCTTCAGCCTGGACTCCAGCAGCTGCCCCCAACAACCTAGAAGCACCCATGAGTATTCATAAATACTTACTTTAAAAATTATATTTAAAAGCATAAGACATACATGCAAATACACCATCATTATTAAAAAAATAAATAAAAATAAGACAAACATTCCCAATACCATCAACGTCCCCAAAGAATACTTTTTATGTTTCCTGAGTTCCTTTCCACACCTTAAATTTTGCATTTACAGTGAATTTTTGTATTTCTACTTTTCATGAGGTTGTTTACACAAATACCATACTAGAAAGATGCTTTCACTTGACAATATGTCTTAGGGACCTTCTAGTGCCAGCACTTTCGTGCTATGTGTCACTTACGTATGTCATCTCTGTGTATTTTCTAGGTTACGGCATGAATGTGGCAGAAAATACCACTTAGGGTAATGGCTGCTGATGTAGCAGAGCAAGGACACACCGCTCTTGTTAACGGGGGTGCGGTTCATTTCCCAAGTTCCACAGTTCCTGACAGCGCTGCAGAGAACATTCTTGCACATGCTTCTTTGTCGAACATGTGCAAGTATTTCTCTGGGGTACAAACTCAGAAGTGGGATTACTAAATTGGAGGATACAGACATTTTGTATTTTTTTTTTTTTAAAGATTTTTACTTATTTATTTGACAGAGAGAGAGAGAAAGAGTGAGCACAAGCAGGGGGAGCAGCAGAGGGAGAGGGAGAAGAAGGCTTCCTGCTGAGCAGGGAGCCCAATGTGGGGCTCGATCCCAGGACCCTGAGATCATGACCTGAGCTGAAGGCAGACGCTTAACTGACTGAGCCACCGAGGTGCCCCACAGACATTTTGTATTTTAATATATGCTGCTAAAGTGCCTTGCAGATTGCTTGCTTCCCAGCACCCGAGACCCCTGATACGCCCTATCCCTGTCTGTAGCAGTTATGATCAATCTTCATTTTGCCAACCTGATAAACAGGAAGGTGAATCTCATTCCTGCTTTAATTTCCATTTCCCTGATTACTCATGAGGCTGAGCATACTTTCATATGGTTATTGGCCATTTGTAGAGGGAGTGCTCATTGAATGAATTAGGTGTTTAGTAAAGATCTGCTAGAGGAGAAGAGTATTGTGTGTAGTTATGGGAAGATTGTTCTGTGAGGTTCCAGATCACTGGGCTTGTCCAGGAGCAATGCTCTTGGGAGCTGGGTGGGGTTCAGGATGAGGAAGGCCCTTCTGACACTTAGGACAATAGAGTCACACAGCCAATCAGAGATGAGGCTGGGATGGGAACCCAAGGCCTCCTCGGCTCATGGGGTCTCACCCTAACTGGGTGTCTCTCACTATCAGAGCTGTCTCTATCTGAACTCAGGAACCTAATAGATGGGAGTAGCGAGGATTATGGTTTTGGGTTGCAATTTGTTTCAGTGATCTGTTATTGCATAATAAAATACCCCAACGTGTAATGGTTAAAACAACAATAGTCATTTGTTTGCTCAGGCTTGTCTAATTTGGGGAGGGTTCAGTGGGGACAGCTCTGTTGTCAATGGTCAGCTCCATGAGTTGTCTGCTGGGGCTAGAACACTCAAGAAGGCTTCTTCCTTCACATGTCTGGAGCCTGGGCTAGGCTGGGCATCTCTCTGGGGCCTCTCCAAGTGTCTTAGATCAGGCTCCCTTGCAGCATGGCGAATTCTGGGAAGTGACAGTTTTTACCTGGCAGCTGGCTGCCCCCAGAATGCAAGAGTAGAAAGCTGTCGGATCTTCTTAATGCCGGTACCTGGAAGTCCCTGAGTTTCACTGACACCTCATGCCATTGACTAAGCCCATCACGGGGCCAGGAGGGGAGACAGACATCACCCCTTGGATGGGGGTAGGGGTGGCCAGGGCCCATTGCAAAAGAGTGTGTGGGCTGGGAGAGATTGTTGTGGTCTCTGGAAACACAATCTACCACACAATTGACATGGTCTCAAACCAGATTGAGGAAAGGAGAATTGATTATAAGGAGAGGTCTTACAGGGGTGTCTCAGTGAGCCCGGGGCCAGGAAATGCAGCAGCGGGAAGGTCTGGATTGAGAAAACCATCCAAAACTTAGGCTGGATCCCCCTGGCTTCCCTGCGGGCACCATGGTTTCCCCAGCACACCTGCTCTCTGTTTTTCTGTGTTCATGGATTCTGTGAGACTCTTCCAGGATAGCACCCTCAGCACCCCCACTTCAACTACCCCCAGTTTATGTGAATCCCAGTTGCAAACCCCGGAGTGTCAGAGTGGCCCAGCCTGGGGCAGATTCCCAGCCCCCACTCTGTCCCGCCAATGTGGAAAATGGGACTCAGAGACGTTGAAGGCATTGCCCAGCACTGGGAAGGGGCAGAGCCAGGTTCTGACCCTGGAACCTCCATCTGACTCCAGAGCTGAAGCTCATTCCAGTTGCCCTTGAGTGCTCACTGCCCCACCCCCTAGTGCCCGTGCACCCCCCCGCTCCGCATCCCATCCCATTAGTCCTTGTCAAGTTCAGACCTGTGGGAGCTGAGTGGGGCTGGATCCATCAGTCAAGCCGCCTCCTAATCAGCAGCCTCCTCTGGCTCCTGCTCGAAGGGGGCGGCATCGTGCCATGCAGGGTGGATGGGGGGCCACTTAGAGGTGTAATTCATCTAAAGTGAAGGGCTTCAATCACCCCAGTGGGTTTTCTGCCTTCCCACTCTTGTCCAGCGTGGGCAGAGAATGTGTAGTTTCTGAAACGAGGTGCAGAAGGGGGCTGGCAGTAATGTTCACTTCTGAGCTTCCTGGGTAGAGGCAATTCATCCTTCCAGCAGCTCTGATGAGAAAGCTCATTATATCTCCCTGCGTACTGGCTGCCTGGCTGGGATGGGACTCCCCAGGGCTGCCTCTGACCTACACCCTCTCCTACAGTCTGTGTAAAAACGTGGCTTGTGGCCCCATGGTCACCTGTACCACTTTCCTGGCCCTACCCCAGGGCTGGCCTGCTTTAGGGGACCCTTGTGCTCCAGGCCCCCCAGCTTCTTCCTCTTCTCTGCAGGGCCTTGGCTGATGTCAACCCCACAGCTTGGAATGCCTTCCTCCCCTGCTGTCCCTAAGCATGTCCTCCCCACCCTCCAAGGGGTGGTGCAAAAGCCACATCTCCTTCACGATGCCTTCTTTAGGCTCCTGAGAACTGTTTTACCCTCCACTTGGACAACTGTCTCCTTCCAACTTGGATCACTGGGCTTTGGGGCACAGGCTATAAGGCTTAGTGCACCCTCATAACACATTATGTGTTTATTCAACTGTTTATTGAGTGCCCACTCTGTCCCAGGCACTGTTGTAGCACGGGGGAAGGGAGGGGGTAGACATCACTGCCCTTGTGGGTTTGAGATTCTGTTGTGAGGGGCAGGTGACAAACAAGTTGATTAATTCAAGTGCATAATAGGTCACGAGGAGGTAGGTGCTATGGGGTGAAATGAAGCAGGAGGGAGAGTGGAGGTGCCCGGATGGGGCAGGATAGTGCAGTTTTCAAAGGGGTGAGGGAAGTTCTCACTGAGAAGGGGATATTGGAGCAGGCTTGGAGGAGGGGAGGGAGTGAGCCACGGTGCTCTTTGGGGGAAGAGCCTGGCAGGGAACCGAGAACAGGTGCCGAGGGTCTGGGGCGGGGCACAGGTGGCCTGTCTGAGGCAGGGTGCAGCAAGTGCATTTGATCAAGGGGGAGACAGATGGGACCAGTGAAGAAACCAAGCAAGGTCATGTGAGGTCCTGTGGGTGATTATAAGGCCATTGGTTTTTACACCGAGAAGGGTTGTCACGGTTATCTTGCTATTATTAATAAAGAAAAGTGCATAAGTGACCGTGAAATTAATAATATGTAATAACTAGTGATATTACGTTGTAGTTCTTCCTATATGCCAAGCACTGTGCTAAGCACTTTACATAAATAACCTCATTCAATTCTTGTGAGCATCCCATGACTTGGACTCTCCTTATCCCCATTTTACAAACGAGGAAATGGAGACTTGGGAAGGTGTAACAACTTTCCCAACATCACACAGCAAGCAAGTCAGAGCATAGACATGTCCATCCAGCCTGACTCCTGAGGCCATACTTGGGACGACTTCTTATACTGCCTTAAATTAACGAACAGGTATTCATGGATTCCCTCCCAGCTCTCATGCTGTTCTGGTCAGTCTCAAGATGAGAGGATATAGTCATGTGCTAATCTTACTCTTTTAGATGAGTGCCCAGTCTCCCAGCCATCTACTCATCCATCTGTCCATCCATCCATCCATCCATCCATCCAACCATCCATCCATCCATCCACTCTTCCCTGTTTCCCTCCCTCCCTCCCTCCCATCTATTGACCCATCCACCCATGCAGCCATTCAGCATTCATCAAAGCTTCCTATGTGTCCAGGCCATGCTGGACCAGGAGTCCTCACCTGTATCTTGTTGACATTTTCTTACTCAGTGGAGAAGGGCAGCGGGACCTGGAGAGGAGGCTCAGATTTCACCCAGCTCTACCCTGACCAGCCCTGTGACCTCTCTGGGCTTCGTTTCTCTGCCCGTTTCCGGAGGCGCTTAGCAGGCAGTTGCCAGCGCACTCTGCGGCTCCCCGGCTGTTGTCCATGCTCCTCTGTGGCAGGTGAGCTGTCCCAGCGCTGCTTCTGCTGCCTGCAGGGGAGGTATGGGGAGCACCTGTACTGAGTATCTGGTTCAGGAGCCCCAGGTCGGAGGTGGCACTATGTTGTGCTCAACAAAGAGCTTTTTGTCTTTTTGTTCTGCCCTTTACGTGGGGAACCATGAGCCAGTTCCCTGCCACCTTCTCTTTGTGTGAGCCCTGGGTGGGGACACCCATCCGAGTGCCATAGAAACCAGGCCCATTTCCACCCCGCCCCACCCCCATTCCTGCTGCATGTGGCAGAGATGGGCCCTGGGAGCAACGGAGAGTTTCCTCTAGCCTAAGTGGGGGGGCGTGTCCACTGGGGACAGAATGATCGATTTGTGGAGAAGGACAAGATACAACTGACCTTACACAGCCCGGCTCACGGGCCGGCCCTGCCCTTCAAAGCTCTACTCACGTTTAACTTCTGTGGAAGCTCCTACATGAGAGAGCCAGAGGGTAAGGAAGGATTGTGCACACACTGCTAGAACGGATTCCTATGTTGATGCCCTAACCCCCACATGATGGTATTAGGAGGGGGGCCTTTGGGAGGTGATCACGTTTAGATGAGGTCACGAGCTTGGGACCCTCATCATGGGGTTAGCGTCTTGTGGTGGCTGAGGGCAATACATTTGGGACTTCTGAGGTTTTCTCAGCCCTACAGAAGCACAGCTCAGCCTGGTGTCTGGTATTTTAGGTTGCATAATGTAATTCTACCTTGAATTTGCATAGCCATTTTTTTTTTCCTTTTTGAAGCATGTCACATCAACCCCTTCAATGTCAGCACCTCTTCCTTCAGTGTAGATCAGTCATAGCCTTCTCCCTATTCCCCTAGAACAAACTGAGGCTTCCCAAGGCTGTTCAGCCCCTCAGAGGAGCTCGAGAGCCACTGAGCACCATGTGGACAGCACCCGCTCCGACAGAAACATGACTCAGTGATGAATGCGCGGCTTGGTACCCTGATCCTCAACTGCGTGGACAGCGCTCTGGGCCCCAGGGTGAGAGCACAGGGCAGACAGAGCCTCCGCCCCTGAAGAGCAGACTCCCCACCAGGGCTGCACCTGGAGCAGCGAATGAATTAGAATCACCGTGCTCTGGTCCATGGCATCTTCAAGGGACATGCTTACAAGCAGCCCCGGAGCTGGAGTCATGCAAATTGCTGGATTTGGTTTTAATTTATTTGCGGATGAATATCCCTCCCCGGAGGCAGGAGGAGGGGGAGCGAACAGTCTCTTTTTAATTATTCCAGGCATTATTTATAAAGCCCTCTGAACTAAGGCCCTGCCTGAGGGTGACTCTGATCTCTAGTGAGGCCCTACTCCACTGTTCTTACACAGTAACACACCCAAGAAATTGCCCAGGGCACAGGGGGAACCCAACGGCTTCTTTCTCTGCTGCTGCCCCAGCCCCATCCCTTTGCCACCCCCTCCACCCCCGACTCCCTCGCTTGGTGTCTGCTCACAGAGCTTTGGTAAGCACTGCTAAGCCCAGTCCTAGGCACCAGTGGGGGTGGTGCTGGGGCTGGAACCAGAGCCCAAGCAGAGGCTCGAGATCCCCGGGGAGCTGCTTTCACCCTCGCCTCCTTACGCGGGCCTTGAAGGTTATGTCTGAGCATGTTTCTCCTCTGCTCAAGTGCCTCAAATGACTTCCACCTCACTCGGAGGAGAGCCCGGGCCTTACAGTGGCCCACGAGGCTCACCACCCACACAGGCACTCACACACACGCTCCTGCAGGCACACGCATCCCCTGTGTGCGGGCACCCCGATCCTTGCCCAAACAACACACACACGCCTAAAGGCTTGCACATCCTGTGCACGCACACACAGATGCGTGCATGAACAAAACACACACACACATGTGCACTTACACACTGTTCCTGGAACTTGCCAGGCACTCTCTCATCTCACAGCCTTTATGGCTAGCTATCCCCTCTACCTACAAGGCCCTTACGCAGATACCTGCCTGGCTCACTCTCTCATCTCTGGCCTCAACTGTCACCTCGTTGAGGCCCTCTCTGGCCACACTGCAGTGGCTGCTGCATCTATAAAATGGAGAGATTTGAATCACCTGGCCACCCGTTTACTGCCCACCTAGTATGTGCCAGGTGGTGGGGATAGACACAGTTTTGTGGAGCATGTGGTCTAGTGGGAAAGGCTGATGAGGAGCAGACGATATCAGATAGCTATGATCACTGGAGCTTACTAGAGCTCCTCACACAGCCTTGTTTGTGAATGACGTGGCTTAGGGGGGCTGTGAGCCCACCTCTGCATGCGGACCTCAGTGTGAGCTAGGCACCTTCTCCTCTGTAAATCTGCCTTCTGGAAACATAGTGAACGAAGGAGCAGAGAGCCAGCCGCAGAACGAGGACCCCCAAGCAGCAAATATGAGGGCAGCGAGGAACTCCAGGGAAACGGCCGCTCCAGCCCAAGTGGATACTGGACAGCCTGCCTCCAGGTCAGCACCCCATTTCTGACCAAGTCCAGAATCCTTTGTTTTCAAGCTGCAGGCCTATCCTTGCTGCCTTGGGGTGAATGGGGAAAACTGAGGCAAGGAAAGAGCCTGGGACCTAGTGAGCACATTGCTGGAGACTTCGGTACCCCACCCTCCTGCCCTCCTTTGCGCGTGCCCCCTCTCCTGCCCCGAGGCTTGGAAGAGGGTGAAGCCTTCCTCCATGTGGGAGAAGCGCTGAGATGGGGTCCTCGCTGGAGAGCTGTGCAACGTTGGCCTAGGCCTTGTACCACCTGCCGGTCCCGGGGAGGGCTCGCCCCGGCCGAGGCCACGTGCTCTTGCGTGGTGCAGCCAGCCGCATCCCGGGCTCCTAACTGCTGGCTGACACTGCGCCGAGCTCCCAGCCCTCTCTCGGGGTCCTGGTTTTCCCATCCGTCATTCCGGGGGTGGACTCCACGGGCTTCAAGGGTCCCGCCTGCTGTGCTGGGGCTCCCCATTCCCACCAGCTCTGGGGGAGGGCGGGCAGTGCGCGGGCTCCATCCCTGGTACCCTTCTCCCAGCACCTTTGCGGTTTCTGGCACTCCTTTCCACCCTCCCCCCCCCCCCCCCCATGGCCATGTGGGAGCCAGGGGCTTTATTTGACTGTCTAAAAGCCAGCCAGCGGGGCTCTCTTAATGGACTTCCAAAAGTGTTCTGCCTTTGCTATCGCAGTCTGTTTCCTTCCTCTGTGGTACTGAAGGAAAAACAAGCAGTTATGCCTTTTGAGGTCTAAAATGGGCTCTGTCACTCCAGGGGGTGGCAGAGCGGCATTTTGCTGGCCGGCAGAAATGACAGCCGACACCTTCCTCAGATCCAGAAGTTATCATTACAAAGAAAAACGCTCTGCTTTCTTTCCAGTGTATCGGGTCGTCTAACAACAGCGGGAAATGGCTTTCTCACTTAATTACAGAGGCGCGCTCACTCTGCCTATAGCCATGTGGGCCGGGGCTCAGCTGGGCTGGCCTCTCCGGCAGGAGGGGCATGTGCGGTTAGTCTTTGCAGGCCATGTTTCCTCCGGGAATGCCCCCATGTGCCCCGCTTCCTGCTGCGCACAAGTCTTGCCTACCCCTCCCCGCCCCTGCTCCCAGGCTCAGGCCAATTGCTGCCACCTCCACCAGGAAGTCCTCCATGCTCCCAAGAACATGCTCCTCCCTTCTCCACAGCCGTAGAGAAGCATCTCACCCTCCTTGACTCCTGGCCCTCCCCTTCCCAAGGAAGAGGCATCAGGAGTCCTGAGCTGCGGGACCCTCTGTATTCAGACCCATCGTGCTTCTCCAGTCTCCATCTGCTGAGCCTGGGCCCACCAGCTGCGCAGCGTTCCTGACGCAGGCACCTCGCATCAGCCCACTTCCACCGCCTTTGATCACAGCCGTCCCTCCGCAGGCACCAACAGACCCTCCCTCGGGCCCTGCTCCCAGCCCTCAGGCTCTTGCCGGGCACCTGTGCCTGGGAAACCCCTCCAAGCCCGCACAGCCGCTGCAGGAGCCTTCGCTGACTGTCCCAGCGGGCCCTGCTTCTTACCCTCTCCTGGTTCTTGCCCTTGGCCGTGCCCCCTCCCAGAGACAGCCAGCCACACCCATGTCACACCCCCACCCTCGGTCTGGGACTAAAGGGGAGCCCAGGGGCTACCTCCTCTAGACCAACTTCCCTCTGGGTGCTGGGCTACGGGAGCCTCTCTTCGCCATCCTGCAGGAGCCCTCAGCCTCTGCTTGCACACCCCACGGTGATGGAAAACTCACTCTCTCCCTTCCACACGTACACACACACTCACCCACCAGGCTCCCCCGTGGACAACTGCCATCCTTCCTGTGTCCTCATCAGCCTGCCCCAGGGAAGACTCCTGCCCCCTGACTCCCTCCTGCCCCCTCAGCCGTTCCAACATTGTGGGAGAGCGAGCTGGGCAGGAGGTCATTGTCTTCACAGCAATGCCAGGGGATTCTGAGTGGATCTTCACCAACATGTCCTTTGCTTGCCCTGGGCTGTCTCTCTGAAGTGGAGCTCAGGACCCCCCAGCAGATGGAGAGACTCACTCAGCATATCTTGAAGAGTGCACCCACCCTCATCCGGGTGTGTGGGAGGGCAGGGCTTCAGAGCCCATCCTCACCCAGGTCCTCACTTTCCTCAGAAGGGTCTGAAAACCAGACTAGGTTCTTACCACACCGGCCACGTCTGGGAGGGAATTGGGCCAGCCTGGACTACCCCTGTCTTCTAGAAGTTCCCAGAATCCTCAGCTTCTGTGGATCTGCAAGTTGGATTCTAAGACTCTTGTCATATTCCATGAATACATTCCCAAGTTCAGTAATTCCCAGAGCAAACACTGTTGTTCTTTGGTGTTTGGCAGGTGGGGCAGGAGCAGGATGCTGGGCAGGGACACACCATGTGTGTCCTGAGAGATGGTGATGGCCACTGTGAGGCGGCCTGTGACCAGGGATGCCGCTGCAACAGGAGCCCGGAGCTGCCTGCATGGTCCTGGCCACCGCAGGGACGTCCCCACCCTGCTGGGCCCATCTCATCTGTCCAGCCCAGCGAGGCTTCATCCCCCTCATGCCTCAGCTTTCTCTCCCACTGTCTCCCCAGGACCCCCTTGCCCCCCACCCTCTCCCCCAGGTACTTTCCTCCTTCTTTGGGATTCTGCCATTCTGCAAACCTGATGCTCTCCTTATCTTCCTTGGCCAGGGTCAAGCTCTGTGCTTACCCTGGCCTTCAGAGGGGCTCCCCCAGCCCCCACTGAACTCCTCAGGGGCCTCACAGCTCTGAGAGCTGGAACCCACGCTCCAGCCCCACCTCTGAATGAGCCACTATGTGATCCCTGGATGCCCAGCAGGGCGGGGCTCTTCCTCTGTGCTCACTGGACGTGTACTGAATTAAAGGGGAAAGCGTCCTAACAATGGCCAGTACTTCATGGCACTCGCCTTGGGCCAGGTGCAGTACTGAGTACTCAACATATATGAACTTGTTTTATCTCCATATCACCCTCATTTTATGTATGACAAAACAGAGGCAGAGAGAGCTTAAGTAACTCACCTAGGCTTGCATAACTGAGTGTCAGGTTCGAGATGGAAACCCTCTACTGCCCCCCGTGTTATAGCGATCGGACAGACTGTGGAGGTCTAGGGTCTCCAGGGACCCTCTCTGGAGCAGGGGCCCTGTGACCAGGAACAATTTGCTGATGGGACAATGGCTGATTGAGGATCATGCTCACTTGTGCTGATTCCCATGCTGACACTGCCATGTGCAGAAGTTCTTAAGACCCGTGCCCAGCCCGGTGAAGCTCACAGGCTCGAGGGCGGACAAGACGACATGTCAACAGAGCCTCGAAGAGCCATGTAGCACCGTGCGGGTGGTGAAGGGGGAAGGGAAGATGGCTCTAGGTGGAGCTATAAACTACCTGGGCTTAGAAGGAAGGGGAGGATCTATCCAATGTGGCCACAGCCAAGGCCAAGGGCATGAACAGCAATGTAACCAGCACATGCAAAGGCCCTGTGGCATGGAGGGCTGAGGTTTAGGGAACACTAAAGTCATTGTGGCTGGAGTGTTTGGGGCATGCACGTGGGGCGACCCCCGAGGAAGTTTGGGAGAATCCTTGTTATCTGTCTGTCTGTGGTGAGGGGCAGGAGTAGAGATACCTTTCTTTCCTGAATTCCAGCCCCTCCTTAGCTAAAGCTTGCATTTTCCTTTCTTGGATCTCCTAATTGCCTGCTATTTTAATCTCTGTTTGGCTCCAGCAGGACAGAATCTGTTCCCTGTGGATGCCAGGGCCAAAGAGAGGGCAGCCCCATCCAGAGGAGGTCTCGGGATGGGTGGGCTAGCTGCCTCTTGGAGTTGGGGCACCAGCTTAGGGCCCAGCACGTGCGTCATGCCTCCAGAGCCAGGAGCATGAGGGACAGAGCAGCACTCAGGCAGCTGAGCCTGGTCTGGGAGAAACATATGCTGGGAGGGCTGTCCTTGAGGTTCTGGATCCAGCTCAGGGTGAGATTTGTCCCTAGATTGGTGAGGACAGGGCCTGGAGTGGGGAGCAGAGACTGAGGATGGAGGACGTGAGTCACTGGGTAAAAGAGAGAGGGGATGAGGGAGAGAGAGACCTGCATAGACGAAGAGACAGAGAGCAAGAAGCAGAGGGGGAAAAGGTAGAGATGGAGAGATGGAGACAGCCATGGGAAGGAGAGACAGAGACAGAAACATGGAGGGCAACAGAGACACACAGAAACATAAGAGAGACACACAGCAACAGAGAGAGGGAGAAACACAAGTCCAATGATCCTAGCTAACAGGCAGTGAGCGCTCAGCTGTGCTAGGCATTCAGTGCTTTACACGTGTGGACTCATTTAATGGTGCGCGGGAGATGAGGCAGACAGACAGACTCAGAGGAAACACTGCAAGTACATAAGGACCCGGAGAGACCCGAGGGGACAGACAAGGGCAGAGACGTGTGTGCACACACATGAGTGTGTGATGTTTGCAATATATATTTATGGGGGGGCACGCGTAGCATGGGTAGGTGTAGGTGTGTTCACCTAGTGTGTGCTCATGTTTACGCACGTTGGTGTGTGCTGTGTGTGATCCACAGTGTGTGTGACACATGTGGGGTGTCGGGGTGGGAGCCGGTGTCCCAGGACGTCAGGGAGAGAGAAGGCTGCCTGGGGCTGGGAGTTGTTGCTCCTGACGGGTTCTGTGACATGAAGTTGTCTGTCTTGCAAAAAGAGAACCAGGGGCCCTTGATCTGGGGCTGGGGCTGGGGACAGCAGCGTCAGCAGCGACTTGGGTCTGTGAAGGGAAGGGGGCCATCCACGGAGCCACACTAAGTAAGGGTGTGGGTCTCGCACACACGTGGGATGAGGCTCCGAGGGGAAATGAATTGCCTGAGGTCACGCTGCTGTCACTGGTAGACTCAGGATTGGAACTGGGCCACTGGCTACCCAGGCCAGGCCTCTCCGTGTGCCTTCTGTCTCGTCCGGCACCTCTTCCAGAAGTAGGGGCTAACCACTTCCTGGAGTGCACCTGACCCGGTGGGTGCAGCGGGGAGCCCCTCTCCTCAGATCTCACGGCTGGCCTGGGGGCGTGTGCCTGCCCCCTGCCTGCCTTTCCCTTCCTGTGTAGGGCCCTGGGGCAGCCAAGTCTTCCTCTGAGCCCCTCCGTTCTCCAGATTTTGCTCCTCTGTACCTTGGCAATGCTGTTTTCTCCTTGTTCATTCAAAGGGACAGGAGGCTGAGGCATTTATTCACAGGGTCTCTTCTCCCACGATTTGAGAATTACCCTGGCGTGTTGATGCCCCCCTCCCACCCCTGGGCTGAGCCTGCAAGGGGCCCGGTTGGAGTGGAGAAGGCTCTGAGCCAGGAAAGTGGAGAGATAGGGTCTCTGGCTTGAGGTGGGACACAGCTGGGCTGTCGCTGGACATGGGACTTCCTCCCCTTGCTGCAGCTAAGTGCTGTGCATACTGTTTTTGTTTTGTGCATGCAACATCTTCTATCCTGCAGAGGCTATAGATGCTTTAAAAAAAGATGTATTCTCTTTACACTACCTGTTTCTTTCACGTTGTTTTTTTTTCTGTTTCTTTCATTTTCCACCTGTTAGCCTTTCCTCATATATATGGCAATCCTTAGCAGTCTGCTCATGGAGTCGGGCACTGTAGAGATTAGGAGCTCTGTACTTACAGGGGGGCCATTCTGGCTGAGCTATTTGTTAGGGGACACTGGATGTCAATTTCTTGGGCTGCTCGGATTCTCTAGAGAAAACTCTCCTAGCCTCCTGCCAGAGGACGAAACCCCTAGTGGCCAGCATTCTGGGCTTCAAGCCTCACTGGATCAGAATTCATAGTTTAACCAGTTCCCAGGGTGACTCACATGCAAGTTAGTTTGGAAAGTCCTAGTCTCCTGGGCCCTAGCTAAAATGCAGTGTCCAGTACCCACAGAGAGACAGGAGAGTTCTGGGTTCATGGAGGCCCTGGCCGTCCAGGGCTTTTCAGGCTCCTCCTGGTGGCCTGGCTCATGGCTTCTCTGCTGGATGAGGACTGGCCGGACCTCAATGGGCCCAAAGGTGGTCTTCTTTCCTAAGGAATACTGTGACTTCTGTCCTCCCTGCACCTCTGCCGGCAGCTTTCTGCCCTGCACTGCCCTCTGGTGGCCTTGGGGTGCCATTGCCATCTCACATTGCCTCGTCTCTGCCTTCAGGATCCCAAGACCCAGCCGCAGGTGGAAGGAGGACTTGCCATCGCTGACCTCTGACCTAAGACTCAGACACCCCCAGAACACAATGGAAGCAGTTTGGAAAACACTGGGCTTTAGCAGCAGGAGAGCATATGGAGGCTGCTCCTTTCCCTGGGCGAGGAGTCCTGGCTCAACCCTTCTCTCCATTGCTCCTCACACCGTGTTGGAGGCTGTGCGGAGCTAGGACATAGGCTGGAGGAGAGAGTCCTGTGTCATGAAGACATGCAGGTAGGAAGCTGCTGGACTGGTTCAGGGAGCCTTGCGTGGCGGCTACAGGACACAAGGCAGCGGCCAGGTCGTGGAGGGCCTTGTGGGTCATTACGTGCTGGGATCTCACACTGCAGCTGTGTTTGCTCTGGGAGGCTACTCGGTGGAGGATGGACTGGGTTGGGACATTGGGAGCTGAAAGCCCGGGAAGGGGCCCATGCTACAGTTCGGAGAACGTTCGGGGCTTCATGTGAGCCAGCCTTGGGTGGAGAAGGGCCGTCACCCCTCCCACAACCCAGACAGGACATGTCAGCCCAGTGTTGGCAGCTACCTGGAATGTGAGCTGACTGGCCGTGTGGGCAAGGGGAGTCCTGAGAGATGGAAGGCCTTGTGAAGTTCTTCTAGGCACCTAGGCCTTCCCAAAAGTTTGAGAGCCCCACTTCTTGGCCATATGGATGGAGCAGCTTGACTCCCTGTGCTGCCCGCCTGGTTCAGCTGACCACTC
Organism: Halichoerus grypus; assembly: GCF_964656455.1. Classification (NCBI taxonomy): domain Eukaryota; kingdom Metazoa; phylum Chordata; class Mammalia; order Carnivora; family Phocidae; genus Halichoerus; species Halichoerus grypus. The sequence goes on from NC_135723.1 coordinate 61,781,963, forward strand.
GCTGAGGCTCTGTTGTTGTCAGGTCCACTCCCCACTCTGGGGGAGCTCTGTAGCAACCTCTGGTTCCCCTCCTAAGCCCAGGGTGGCTGGGCCCTTGGGGTGACCCCAGCAATGAAGAATGAAGGGCATGGAGTCCCGAGGCTGGGTGCAGGCCCCTGCCTCCCCCTGGTGCCTTCCAGGCCCCACCTCGTACCCTGCTTCCTGTAGCTCCGAATCCCCAGGCCCATCATAACCTGGACCCAGGTTCCAGTTCGGGCTCTGCAGCTGACTCACCGAGCCATCAGGAGCCAGTCACCGACCCTCCCAGACCTCAGTTTCCTCACCAGAGGGGGAACAGGAATTTGGCCAAGAAATCATCTAGTTCTTGCAGATGCCTTTGGGCTTTGAGAACCTGACGTCCTGTTCCCCTGGCAGAAGGACCAGGCTGCCCAGAGTGGACCCGCACTCCAGCCAGTGGGGCATTCCTGTCTGCTGCAGGTTCTCCTGGAGCCTCCTCCCGATCCCCTCGGCCTGCTGGCCCATCTTCCAGTGGCCAGCACCCGCAAGCCTTTGCCCGAGGCTCTGCCCCCACTGCCTACTCACCGGCAGGCTGAAGATGCTGGCCAGTTAATGGCCTGGGGGCAGCCCTAAGCCGTGACTGTGGGAGCTGGACAAATGTACCAGGTACCTTGGGTGGGGTAACTCTGAGGTGTGTGCCTGTCCCCCGAGGCCCCAGCACAGTGGAGAGCTCCAGTTGCCGCTGGTGGTAGTGGGCTTGACGACACCCCCTTTTATCGCCTGCCTGCCTCCTATTCCTTCCCACGCTCCTATTGGTGTCTCCTGGGATCCCCTCTCAAATAAACTGTTTGCTCTCAAATCCTTGTCTTGGCTTCTGGGGGAACCCAAATCAAGACAGTATCCAGCTGAGCCACTTTATTTTCCTGATCTCTGTTTGGTGCAAGATGAACAAGAAAGGGGTGCGGGAGACAGATCCCTGGGCCGGGTACAGGGGTGAGGAGGGGAAAGAGAACCTTGCTTTTCACCCGTGACCTTGGGATGAAGTAATAGGAGTGAAGGGGTAAAGCTCAGGCTCCGTTTTAGGAGGCTGTGGACTGAGACTCTAGAAATGCTGGTCCTGACTTCCCCTCTGGGGCAGGCCCTCCTCTGCCAGGCAGGCCTCAGGCACTGGGGGCCTTGTGGGCGACCACAAAGCAGACACCCCCAGTGGTGCAGTAGGCCTCTGAGTGGCTGATGGGGCTATCATCCCACCTTGGCACCTGCAGTCTCCTGCGCCGTCTTCTCTACTGTCTCCTTCTCCAGGGACAGCCCAAGGAAGTTCTTGGAGTCCACCATGTAGTGTGGGTGTGCAGAGCCACCAGGGGGACCGGGTGCCCACCTGGCTTCAGCAGGCTGGCCGGGCCGTGCACGGGCGCCCAGTGGGCGTCCACGTCCACACGGCAGGCACTCTCCAGGAGCAGCGGGGCCAGCACACCGTCAGCCAGCAGCGCCTGGGCCGGCCCAGTGCTCGGTCACTTCAGCAGCCACGTGACTGTCCTTCGGAGCCGGCTTCCTTCTCCCGCCGCCTGCTCTTTTGGGGACGGACGCAGAGGGACGATGAACATTATAACAGCCCCCCATCCTCACCGCCATGGTAAGTTGCTTCTTCTCAGCGAGGCCTGTGCTTTAACCCGTTCAGCGACTCTTTGGGGGAGAGATTATATCCCCTGTGATACAGATGAAGAAACTGAGGCACAGAGAGCGTGTGCGACTTGCTCAAGGCTACATGGCTGGTTGGCGACCGTGGATTTGATGTTTGATTCCTCCTTCCTCTTCTTCTTCCTCTTCCTCCTCCTCTTCCTTTTTAATAATTCAAAATAATTCAATTTTTGGTATAAGTTTTTAAGTTGTTAAATATATGTAACAAAGAATTTGCCATTTAGATCATTTTTAAGTGTACAATTCAGTGGCACTAATTGAGTCTTTGGAGGCCATTAATCCCCTCTTCGGAGAGCTCTTCTCTTCCTGTCTGCTGTGGATGGACTATGTTCCCTCCGATTCCTATGTGGAAGCCCTAACCCCCAGTGTGACGGTATTGGGAGAGGGGTCAGGGGAGGTGAAGGTCTCGGGGTTGGGGCCCTCTTGATGGGACTCGTGCCTTTTTAAAAGAAGAGACACTGGGGTGCCAGGGGGTGCAGTCGGTTAGGCAAACGACTCTTGGTTTCAGCTCGGGTCATGATCTCTGGGTCTTGGGATCGAGCCCTGAGCCAGGCTCCGTGCTCAGTGCTGAGTCTGAGTAAGACTCTTTCTCCCTCTCCCTCTGCCCCTCTCCCCACTCTCTCTCTCTCTCAAACAAATAAATAAATTCTTTTAAAAAATAATAAATACAAGAAGAGATACCAGGGAGCTCGCTCTCTTTCCTTGTCCTCCACGTGAGGACACAGACAGAAGGTGGCCTTCGGCAGGCCAGGAGGAGGGTCCTCCCCAGCCCCTGTCCACACTGGCACCCTGATCTGGGACTTCCAGCCTCCAGAACTCTGAGAAGTAAATGTCGCTGAAGCCACCCAGCCGGTGGCACTTTGTGATGGCAGCGCAAGCCTACTGAGCTGCAGCAGACTTGCTCAGCACCCCCGTCTCTCTCGAGGCCCCTTCCCAGATAGAGCTTTTTCTCTGCGCCATACTGTTATCTGAATCTCCATCTAGTTTGGTTGTTGATGTGTTCCCTACTAGAATATGAGCTCCATGGGGATGAGATTTTGTCTTGTTCGCTGCATATGCCCAGGACCTAGGAGAGGGCCTGACGCTCCGTATGCGCTGTGGGAAGGGTGGCAAGAATGAAGGAGGCCAGGCCGGGTTGCTGTCGAGGCCCCTGTGCTCAGAGAAACCCCCCAGCCCTATCCCACTGCAGGCCGCCCCCACCTGTAGCCGGGGCAGGCGCTCGTGGCCCAAGGTTAGGGCAGGAATCTGAAACTCTGGCCTTTGTCCTGGCTCTGAGGTGGCCTCAAGGTCCCTCTCCAGGTCTGGGCCTCAGTTTGCTCAGCTGTGGTATCCGGGCCAGAGTCCTGCCTGTGCCCCTCTGTGCACCAGGTGGGGAGGGTGCCTGGAGGGGTCGGTGCTGTTGGTCTGGGGGGTGGGGCACCAGGGCTGAGTCCAGCCAGCTCTCTGCTTAGCCACTCTTGGGGCAGCAAGCAGGACTCGATAGGCACCAGGCTGTGACCCACTCTTCGGCTGTCAACCCCCTGAGCCCCAGGTGTGTGAGTCTGGTAGCTGGGGCTCAGATCACATCCCCCTGGGGCCACCCGAAGGCAGGGTGTAGAAGGGGCACTCGCTCGGGGGGGGGCTGTGCACCCCAAGCGGGTCAGGACAAAAGTGTGGGGAGATGGCGCATGACGCAGGTGGGCTCACACTCTGTCTGGTGGGAGATGGGGAGGACCCCACCTGAGAAGCATGATGGCCTGTGGGTACCTGCCTCACTCCAGCTCACACGTGTACTAGACGACTGGGGACCAGCTCCTTCCTCAGCTGAGCTCCCGGAGGTTCTGCTCTGCATAGTCTCTGGCGATGATCTCCTGAAGTCTCCGGGCCCAGAGCAGCTGGTGGATGGTGGGGCCCGTGCGAGTGTCGGTCAGGCCGTGGCCTCCCACTCCTCCTGAAGGAGACGGTGTCCACCAGGCCTGTGATGGGGGGACAGCCCAACTCCATGCCCAGCTAAGGTAGCTGGAGAAGGACCGCAGGCTCTGCCCTTCCCTGGGACTGGTCATCTGGGGAGGGTGACCATAGAAGACCCGACCCTGCCTTTGGGTGGTCTCCAGGCTGGGTGGAGATACCAGACCCACATAGCTGGGGCTCAGATCACATCCCCCTGGTTGCCCCCAGGATTGCTACCAGGGGCCTGGTAGGACAAATTCTGCACTTCTGGGCAGGTTTCGGAATAGCTTCTCAGTAGCAACTGGTTTATTTCCAACAGGGTCTGACTCTGGATTTAAAACGCTGGGGACAGTGATGTACTCCCCGCTGCAGAGGACAGAGCCCCCAATAAGGGCTGAGACATGAGCCAATGGGTTCATATCTGGCTCAGCTGATCAGGGAAGGCAAGAGGACGTGGTGATGAATTAGTGGGGAGGGGATCTGTGCCTCAGAGTAAGTAACACGAAATGCACTGCCCTCTTCTCCCTCTTCCATAAAAACCCACTTGTCCATTTTTCAAGGCCTACTGCCAGTGTCCTCGCTGCAGGAAGTCTCCTCAGATTTCTCTCTGAGTGTTAAGACTTCTTTCCTCTGTATTCCTGTGATGTTGCTTGATGTACCTTTGTTGGCACTGATTACGTAATAGGAAAGGTTTGTTTAGTGATTGCATCACCCCTAGGGTTGTGCAGTACACTCCCTGCCCAACAGTGCATGGCAGCCCCGAATTAACTGATCTTTAGTCTTGCTGTTGTCACTGACTACCTGTCTGACCACAGGCTGGCCACCCTCTCTCTTCCACCTAAGTTTCTCATAGTCCTCTCTTCCTGCGCACAGCTTGCCCTCTGGTCTGGGGGACGTTCCTGCCACATCCCCTTGCTCCTGTGGTTCTGTTCCATCTGCCCTTGCTCTCCCAGCCTCTTCCCAGGAAAACAAGAACCAGAGTGGAAAGACCCCTAAGGGGGAAGGAACAGGAATCAGAGATGGTTAAGGTTTCACTGGCCGAGGACAGCGAGCTTGCTCTTGGAAACTGTTTGTCCTGGGGGTACTTGGGCAGCTCAGTCAGTTAAGCACCGGTCTCTTGATTTCAGCTCAGGTCATGATCTCAGGGTTGTGAGATGGAGGACTGCATCTGGTTCCATGCTGGGCATGGAAGCTGCTTAAGATTCTCTCTTCTTCTCCCTCTGTCCCTCCCCAACCTCTCCCTCTTTTAAAAAAAACAGAGAGAGAACAGTTTGTCCTGAATGTGGTTACATATTCCTTCCTGTCTTCTGTTTACTTAATTTGCTTAGTAAATACTTTCTTTTTGCTTAGGGCAGAAGTAAACAGCTAGGGCTTCTGAAAAGCCTGGGAAACCTATGTTTAGATAAATCATTTAAAAAGTGTTGCTGTGTCAGGGCGCCTGGGTGGCTCAGTCGGTTAAGCGTTCAACTCTTGATTTCTGCTCAGGTCATGATCTCGGGGTCATGAGATGGAGCCCCACGTTGGGTTTGTGCTCAGCCAGGAGTCAGCTTATCCCTCTCCCTCTGCTGCTCCCCTCCCTCAAATAAATAAATAAATAAATAAATAAATAAAAAATAAAATCTTAAAAAAAAAAGTGTTGCCATGTAATAAACTTGCATAGAGTTTAACACACACCACACACACACACACACACACACACACACACCAGTAAAACTAGGGAAATCTGGATAAGATCAGTGGATTGTATCAATAACAATATCCCAGGTGTGATATTGCACTATTATTTTGAAAGATGTTACTGTTGGGGCAAATTGGATAAAGGGTACCTGGGATCTATCTATTTCCTATAATGGCACAGGAATCTAATCTCAAAATAAAAAGTGTTATATAAAAAAAAAAGTATTGCCAAATCTCTCTCAAAAATCCACTTAAGAGCAGAGATTTCAGGCGGTAAATCTTAGCGTGTTTTGCAAACACACAAGTCTGGAGCCTCGGCCTGTCATGAGCCGCCCCTCCCACGGAGGTTGAAAGAGGAGGACCAAGGAAAACACTTGGTGGGACGATCACGCCTACGGGGACCTCCCGTGTGCCAGGCGTCCCCCGTCTTCACAACAATCTATAAAATAGATATTGGCACCCCCACTCTGCCACTCCATCCCTTCCTTATCCAGAGATTTCATCACTGTTCAATTGTGACAGCTTCTGTGATTGATGTTTAAAAAGGACCTTTAGCCTTCATTTCAGTGTTTGGTGTGAGATGAGGCTCTGTGTGGCTGCTTACAACTCACCAGAGGAAAGTCTGGTTTACCCTTGTAAGTTCCTCTCTGGACTTTCTTCTTCCCTCCACGAGGTCAGGTGGCAAGAACAAGAACAGGGGTGTCAGCGAGGAATGCAGATGGCAGTTTTCCTAATCTTGGGAAGGAGATGGATCCTTTTCTCATCTCATTGACTCTCAAGTGGTCTTATTTTCTTGATAGGCCGCTTGAAATTTGCTCATTTTCTTGAAATTAGGGCAGAAGTCCCCTTGAATGGAACTTCCCTGGAGCTATATCCAAAAGTCACGATACAGAAAGATGCTTAAGATGATGCAGACGTTCTTTTTTTTTTTTTTTTTTTTTTTTTAAGGTTTTTTATTTATTTATCTGAGAGAGAGAATGGGAGACAGAGAGCATGAGAGGGGGAGGGTCAGAGGGAGAAGCAGACTCCCCGCTGAGCAGGGAGCCCGATGTGGGACTCGATCCCGGGTCTCCAGAATCATGACCTGAGCCGAAGGCAGTCGCCCAACCAACTGAGCCACCCAGGCGCCCCGATGCAGACGTTCTTAAAAAGGGACTGAAACTTCCTGGCGTGAAGGAAGGCTCGTCAGATTGATACAAGACAAACCGCAGCACAGTGCTTCTCAACTGGGGGCGACTTTGCCTCCCAGGGGACATCTGGCTGCGTCTGGAGACATGTTTGGTTGTCACAGCTGGAGATGGGGTATGGCTGGCGTCTCGGGGGTAGAGGCCAGGGACGCTGCTGCATATCCTCCAAGGCACAGTTCAGCCTCCACTCCAGCAGAGAATATTTGGCCTGACATGTCAATGGTGCTGAAGTTGAAAAAACCATCCTTAGAATCTATTCATAAAAGACTTGACTTTGAGTGGACGACCCTAGTGCTCTGAAGCCCCCTGGCCAGGCCAAAGTCAGGATGTGTGCTGGGAGAGAGAGGGTAGACCTGGTGGAGATGCCCTTGAGGCCTGAGGACAGAGGTTCTGGAACACCAGGGGCATTTGGGTTCATTTCTCTGGGCAGCAGGAGACACTGGAAACCCTGAGTTGGGGTGGGCCTCCTCTGTCCATCCAATTGTAGCAGGGTAAATGGTTCTGGGAAGGGTGATCTCCCCCATCCCCAGGGGCCCACATCCCACTGCAGGGGCTCTAGGTGTCCATGGTTCAATTCCATAATTGTTAATGGGATGCCACGTTGGGCATCTCCCATGTGTCCCTCAATACCGCTCTCCATCCTTCTGCATCCTCTTGTGAGCCTCGGGAGGCTGGCCTACGTGGACTCTGTTAGCACTCCCTTGCCCTCAGGATTTCAGCTGGGGTTGGTAGGATATAGGAGGCAAGGGGGAGAGTGAGCTCTGGGTATGGTTTTCTTCAGCTCCTTTGCTGTCGGCTGTTGCAGGAGGCCCTCTCCATATGACTGTCTCAGGTCTAGGGCAGATAATGCCTCTAATCTGCTCCTCATCCTGGAGTCCTCTGATGGGTGATTCTGTGTGTCCATTTAGCTGGGCCCAGATATGTGACCAGACATTATCCTGGATGTTTCTGTGGGGGTGTTTTTGGATGAGATTAACATTTAAATTGGTAGACTTTCAGTACACAGATTGTCCTCCATAATGTGGGTGGGCATCATCCCATCAGTTGAAATCCTGAATAAAACAAATGACTGCGCTCCCCTAAGCAACAGGGAGTTCTGCCAGCAGATGATCTTTGAACTTGAATTGGCTCTCGATCGGCTCTTTCTGGTTTTCCAGCCTGATAGCCTTCAGATGTGAACTGTGGCATCGGCTCCTCCTGGGTCTCCAGCCTATTGGTCTACCCTGCAGACTGTGGGCTTGCTGGCCTCCATAATTGCTTGAACAATTCCTTAAGACAAATCTCTTATATACATATATATGTGTGTATACATATACACATCCTGTTGGTTCTGTTTTTCTGGAGAGCCCTGATTAATATGGGTACCTTGTGGCTTCCCTCAACCCTGCCCACACCTTTGCTGATGCCATCCCTTTATTAAATGCTCCTCAAATTACACAACAGGAGAGCTTCAGCCTCCTGCCTGCTCTGAATGCCTTCTGTGGGCTGGCACCATGGTGCCAGGCCTCCCTGGAAACTGCCCAAGTACCCAACCCTTGGAAACCAGGCACTGAATGACTGCGGGGTTTTCTTGCCTCTGTGGAGGACTGAGTCTGTTGGGTCCTACGGGGTTAGAATTGTTTGTTTATTTAAAGCCAGAACAAGACATTTCTTTTTTTGTTTGTTTGTTTTTTGAGAGAGAGAGACAAAGAGAGGTGGGGGTGGGGCAGGGGTAGTGTAGGGAGGAGGGGCAGAGGGAGAGGGAGAGAGAGAATCTCAAGCAGTGGGGAGTCCAATGCGGGGCTTGATTTCACGACCCTGAGATCATGACCTGAGCTGAAATCAAGAGTCGGACACCTCACCGACCGAGCCACGCAGGCGCCCAGAACAAGACATTCTTGTCCTTCCAACTTCCGTGGCAGGAGGCCTGACCTCCAGGGCAGCAGATTATGTCTATCTGGTTTGTGGCCAAGTCAGTCACTCCCTAGTGCCAGAAAAGGGGGCCAAGCTTCTCTCTGTCTGTGGGAGGTGTCACAACCTATTCCCATTTTAAGGGAGAAGAACACTGAGGCCTGAGCATTGGCTTACCTGCTGTCTCATGGCAAGTCAGCAGCCAAGAAGCCGGGCCTCCTCTGACCGTTTCTGCTTTATGACGGGGGCTCCCTTGTTGCATTCACGAAGACGGTGGGCTGTTTTCTGATATCGCGGTGGCTTGCACAGTGATGAAGGCAGCCATCCTCTTCTGCACCCCAGGGTCTGAACGATCACCTCCAGAAGGAGCGGGGTGTGCGGGGCCTAGCCCGCTGCCTGGGGAGAGCCACGGGGTCGCACTGACCACGCGGGGACCGATGGGGACCTCACTACGCCAGCAGGCTCACACCACCTGTGACCCAGGGGAACGACTTTGGCTCTTCCAGCCAGTGAAGCGGACATGCAGATGGGGAAATTGCAGTCATTAGCTGCCCAAAGTTGCATGGCAGCCTGTGGCTGGCAGAGTTGAGAGGAGGATGCGGGACTCGGCACCCCTGGTCACCCCTGATGGACCGGGGTCCGTCCCTCGAGGAAGCAGGGCCAGAGGAGCTGCAGCCTCAGCTGTCATGGCTCTGGGTTTATATGAGTTTGTGTTAAGGTATGTCAGTGTGCTGGGGTGGGGTGAGGGTCCCTAGATCCCCTTCTGCATCCCCCCAGAAGGGTCAGATCCACGAGAGGCTGGCATGGGAGGAGCCAGGGGACGGGTACAGAATTCTGGGGGTGAAGTCTGGAGTAGCCGGAGTCCTCATAAGACCCAGGCAGGCTGGGGGGGGCACCCCTGGGGGGAGAGGGCAGGGGGGCAGGGAGTAACACTTCCAGAAAGACTTCCTGCTACGGCTTCAACAGCAGCTAAAGCCCAGGCTCTGGGCAAAATGTTGGACGTCACGCTTCATTTCAGCTTCCAGGGGACCCTCCACTGACCCTGGGGCCATCTTCCCTGGTCATCTCCTTCTCAGCCCCGGCTTCTTGTTCTTCCCCTCCCCCTCCCCCCACCCCAGACAGCCATCCAGGTGGAGCTGGACAGCCAAGGGACGCTCCCAGTCAGCCTTGAACCTAAAGGGCCCTGCCCCTAGAATGGCTTCTCCGAACACTCTAGCCCGAATCTGCTCCAGAACAGGGCCTGGAGCTCCTGGTCTCTGCCTAGGAAGATAGTGGTTATGCTCTTGGCTGAAAGATATTGGGCTCATTGTTAATCCTCTTTTAGACTCAGTTTTCTAACCTTGAGAATGGAATTAGAAGTTGTAGTCACTACACAGGGTAGTCCTGAGGTATAAATGGAAATTAATACATACACAGTATTAAGCATGATGCTTGGCTTACAGGAAGCATCAATCCATGGTAACGGTCGTGGTTGGTGCTGTTACCCCATGGGTAGGCCCAGGGTGTCTGTCTGTCTCAGATCTTATTTCTTTTGCCTGACCCTTACCATGCTCAGTCACCTCTCTCCTCCGGCGGGGGACATGCTCATCAACCTCAGCCCCAGCCATACCATCTACCCAGTGCCTGTGAGTCCTTCAGAGATATCATTCCCTCCTGCTTTACTGCCCAATGAGATAGGCCTGTGAGCTGGAAGGGAATACGTAGGACACAGGGCTGGGGGAGGGTGTTCCCGGGGGGGCTGGGCTTCAACCCCAGCTTCTCAGAGGCCTCTCTGCCCTCACTGTTGTCCCTGACATTTTCAGGACAGTAGGTCCCTCCAGGATGGGACCGTGCTTTGGGCAGGACAGTAGATGGGTCCCCAAGTTGCAGAATTATATCCCTTCTGGGGGCAAGTTTCTCATCACAGGACTGTACTGAGATGTGATATAGCCAGGTATGATCACTGAAGACCAGATGGAAGGATCTTTCCTTCCTTCCTTCTTTCTTGCCTTCCTTCCTTCCTTCCTTCCTTCCTTCCCTCCTCCCTCCCTCCCTCCCTCTCTCTCTCTCATCTTTCCTTTTTCCCTCTATTGTCTTTACCTGTTTTGTGACTATATTATCTATCCATCCATCCATCAGCCTGCCCATCAATCCATATTTCCTTCTTCCTTTTATTGTCTACCTTTGTTGTGACTATATTACATGTAGGGGTGTGAACCACCACCCAGGCTGAGTACTCAGATATGATACTTAATGTGCTTCTCCCCTTTTCCTTGCCCCCTGCATTCCTCCATCTGAGATAACTAGTGTGAATTTTATATTTATCATTCTCTTGCTTTTAAAAAATAAATTTTATCACATATTTACATACACCTAAACTGTCAAAGTATGTTCCCAAGTTGCATGGGGCATACTTACCCTAAACAACTATTTATTGCTTATTAAAATTCAAATTTAACCGAGTGTTCTGTGTTTCATGTGGCAACCCTGTTTCAGATCTGGTCATCCAGCCTGGAGGGAAAGAGCACAGTCTGGGAGTCAGGGCTGTTGTTTGCATGAATTAGGAAAAGGTGCCTCCTACAGATGGACCAATTATAGAAAGGTACCCTCTGGGCTGATCAGTTGGGGAAATGTATTCCTTCTCCCTTTGGAAGGACTATGGGAACAAGGTGTCCCTTCTGAGCAGACCTACTAGAGAAAGGTGCCCTTTCCTTAAGGCTCACTTGGTCCCCTTCCCCCCCACCACTTCCTCCAAGCACTTTTCAGTCTCCTTTCTCCTACAACCCACACCTTTGTGTGGGATATACTCTGCACAGCTGGACACAACATCCCTTGTAAGAGTCAAGAGACCTGGATTCTAGGATTCTAGTCTCAGCCCTGCCACTAATTGGCTAGATGACCTTGGGTGAGTCTTTTCTTTTCTTTGGGCCTCATATTTCCCTTCTGTGAAGTAGGGGAAATGGGACCCAACCTAATAATCTACAAGAAAATTCCAGGAGCAGGAAATCATTGATGGGAAAGTGCTTTGACAAGTAAAAGATTTTGCACAAATGACTGTAGACATTATTTCCCCATAGGGGATTTGGAACAGCCCCTTGAAATGACCTAGTCCAATCCCTTTGTTCTATAATTCAGGAAGCTGAGGTCCGGAGAGGGTGTGTGACTTGCCCAGAGACACACAGCCAGCTGGTGAGAGATTGGAGTGACGACGCCAGCGTACCCTCTCTTCCACTAGGTGTCCCCACACACTAGGAAGGGTGCAGAAGCACCTCCTCCCCTGGGGTCTCTCCTGCACTGACTTGGTCAGCAACAGCAGCTCCAGCCTTCCCTCAATGTGCACCTCTCTGAGTAGACCCCGCTCTGGACTTGTCTGGAGAGGCATCGCATATGGGGAGGTTCTAGAAATGCTTGTGGTGGAATGATCAACAGGCAGAAGGAGGTGGGGTGCCCCCGATATGAGACCCTTGGGCTGGAGGCAGTATCCTCAGACACAGCATATGCGTGGCCAACCGGGCATGTCCTAGCGGGCCCTGCTGGGACTCAGCTGGACACGAGGGAGGTCACCCTGCACCCACCCTTATGCCTCAGACCTCTTTCACCCGTTCCTCTGTGGGACCTGCGGGAGCCGTGTGACGGCCTGTTCTGAGAGGTCAGCACCTCAGCCTCCATTTCCAGTATGCATGGGCCTCCACGTGACAGCTGCATGACACCCTTGTGGGAAGACTGCGGGGGGGGGGGACACGCGTCCAGCATGATGGTGGCAGGCACCCTGCCCAAGGCCCGAGGAGGGAGGAAGGGCTCACAGCTCTCCTTGGGGCCCTTCCGGTGCTGTGAACTCTGTCTGTCTCATGTCGGGCTCCCCAGGCTCATCCCGGGCCAGTTTCCTTCCCTGCCACCCCTCCTTGGGGGCAGGCTCCGTTTGGGATTTTCCCCTGCCTTGTCCCATACCCTTCTCCCCGCAACAATTCCATCTCTCCCTAGGAGATAGGCCGCACGAGTTCTGCAGCTTCCGCCTTCCTCCTGCCGTTTCTGGAGTGTTCGTTATGCCAGGGGTGAACTCCTTCAGCGGCCCCCCTGGAGGACAGGGATAGACGACAAACACGTAGATCATGTGCTAATATGCGTAGCTGGCACCTTCCTGGCACGTATTAAGTGCCAGCCCCTTTTTAAAAAATACTTATCTTTAACATTGTGGTTAAATACACAGAACGTAAAATTTATCATCTTCACCATTCTAAGTGTGCGGCTCGGCGGCATTAAGTACATTCACGCTGTTGTGCAAACTGCACCACCGTCCATCTCCAGAACACTTGCAACTTCCCAAGCTGACACCCTGTCCCCATTAAGAAACAACTCCCCATTTCCCTCTCTCCCCAGCCCCCGGCAACCACCATTGTCCTTCCCACCCGTGTGAGCGTGACCACTCTAGGTACCGTGCATTAGTGGAGTCATGCAGCGTTTGTCTGCGTGTGGCTGGTTTCTTTCACCAAGCATGATGTTTTCAAGGTTCATCCATGCTGTAGCATATCGCAGACTTTCCTTCCTTTTTAAGGCTGGATAATATTCCACTGTAGGGAATACCTACCCCACTGTGTTTGTCCATGCATCCATCAGTGGGCCCTTACGTCATTTCCTCCTTTTGGCTATTGTGAATAACATTGCTATGAGGCCAGCCACTTTAAAAAACATGTAAAACTCATTTAATTCTCCCAACGGCCCCGTGTGGAAGGTATTGCTTTTATTCCTCATTTTACGGGTGGGGAAACGGAGGCACAGAAGTTAAAAGACTTGCTCAAATCACACCAGCTACAAAGAGGCTGAGCCAGGCTTCTGCGTCCAGGCGGTGCAGCTCAAGAGCCTACGAGGTGCACCTGTGGCCCATACTGGCCTCTCACAGAGAACCAGGAGAGCGTGGGGCTGGTGCTGGGGGAAGTCCAGGAAGGCTTCCTGGAAGTGACTTTTGAGCTGGGTCTTAAGAGTGAGTTTTTCACTAATGTCTAACAGAGAGGAGAAGGGCTAGCCTTTTCCAGCAGAGGGAAAACCTTGTGTGATGTGACTAATAATACAAGGACCCATGCCCACACCACTGCCCCAGCAGTGGCACAAATAAGAACAGAGAAGATGCATGCTGCTGGTTATAGAGTCTCAGGAGATTCTCCACTCCCCATGCCTCCGCCCTACCATATTATGGGAATCAAGCGCCATCCTTGGCCAAGCCAGACTAGGAGACTAGGAGAGAAGCTTCCACAAAGACTCTGCAGGTTCCAAAAGCATATCAACTTCCCAATCTCCTCGCACCCCAAGACCCTAACACCCCGCACACTTGTGGGGGTGGAGCTGGAGGTGGTGGGTGGAGTGGGGGACGAGGAAGTAAAGACACGTGTCTTTCTTGCCCTAGTGCATTCTGGGCAAGTGGTGATCCTCAGGCTCCATCGGAAACACTGGCAAGTCCTGCCATCTTGCTACTCTATGCTAATTTCAAAAACCCCAAATCTCCTTTTCTTCCCTCAGAGCTCTGAAAAAGCCCAAGGTCAAGAGAAACAGTTGTTTACCACAGCATTTTAATTTGCTTATCTAGGAAGGAAGGAACAAAGGTTGGACATTCTGGTTACCTCAGCTTGAATCAGCTTAAACGCCAGCATAGAGGCCTTGGGAGAGTTTCCGTCGGCTACTGCCTCTCCTAGGAAATGGTATTGAGATTTAAAGTCGTGCACAGGCATGGAAGCAGGATCGGCCCAGGCATGTTTGGGGATCCACGTCTGCAGGATATGGGCTCTGAGCTCCCAGCACTTCCAGGCACACGATTGGGTGTGTTGTGTGTACAGTAAGTGTTTGAGGTGAGATCCAAATAGAATCCTAATAGAAAGGACCAAGGGTGGAGAAATAGGCTGTTTTGAAACAAAACAAAACCAGGGTGCCAAAGATTGTTAGTTGTCCTCCTGTGTCCATTGTACCCATCATTCCTTTCATAGTAATAGAATTTTTTAGTGGGCACATGGCTGCCAATCAAAGACTACATTTCCCAGCCTCCTTTGCAGCTAGGTGTGACCAAGCAAGTGAGTTCTGACCATAGGGATGTAAGCTGAGTATTCTGTGCCAGCTTCTGGAAACCTTTTCTAAGATGGGGCACACATGGACTCTTTGCTTTTTATTCTTCATCCTTTACTCCATCCTGCTACCTGGAACATGGATGCTGCCATCTTGGGCTATGAGGTCAAGGCCACACGTGGTGGAGAAACAAGGGAGAAAGAAATGGGGAACCTAATAATGTGTGGTGCTGCGTGAGCCCTGGACCTCTGTGAGAGACAAATAAAATCTGATTTTGTTTAAGGCAGTGACGTTATTGTTCTTCTTACTGTTACAATTTTGGCAGGAATACCACTTCTGTGGTATCGTGTCTCTTTCAGTGCATAAGGAGGGACATGATGTTGATCCGTCCCATTGCTGGTGATGGTGACTCTGATCACTTGGTTGATGTCATGTCGGCCAACTTTCTTTACTGTAAAGTGACAGTTTTCCCCCTTGTAATTCACAAATATCTTATGGAGAGGTACTTTGAGATTACATGTTTCTCCTCAAACTTTTACCCACTAGTTTCAGCATCCATTGGTGATTCTTGCCTGAATGAATGATCATTATGCTAGTTGTCAAATAGTGATTTGCTAATTCCATCACTCTTTCTACGTTTATTAGTTGACATTCAAATGTGAGGAAGAACTTCCTTCCCTCCCTCCCTCCCTCCCTCCCCCCCTTTCACCCTCTGCCTGGATAGCCCTGCTGCACAGACCTGCATAGCTGGCAAGACCCATCACCCTTGGCAGCCGGGAGGTCTCGTGTGCTTTGGGCTGAGTGAAAGGCCAGGGCTGTGGCTGTCTCATTTCATCTTGCTGGGGCCTGGCTGAGGCTGGGTCTTTCTTCCATTGCCGGTCTCACGTTGATGGCCGTGTAAAGTACAGATTGGGAGGTGGCCAATGAGGTGGGACAGTGTGGAGAATGTGTAGAGGAACTGCTCCTTCATATTGCCAAGGACAATGACCTGGAATGGATTCCTCGTCCTGACTTCTGGGAGTGGTGGCCAGATGGCTGGGAAGGACTGAGGGTCACATCATTAGAAGGACTTTCACAATGTCCTTCCAACCCAGCTGGTCCAGACATGTTGCACCTGGTCAGATCCATGCTCCCACCTCTGTTCTCTGGAGTCCCCTAACCTAGGTAAATGCCCAGTACTGCCTCTCAAGGAGCTTGAAGTTGGAGGGGGATCCATTTAGTCAGTCCTCATCCTGGAGCATCTTGGAGGAGGCAGCACATGAACTCAACTCTCACAGCACAATGCAGCAGGCCTGTTTCAAGGCCCGTACCGCGCCCGCTGGACCCTGCTGCCAGAGCGCCACAGGGCACCAGGCAGAAGCCAGGGACCCCGTAAACTCCTGTGGTCAGACTCACACAAATGCAGGAGCTCACAGACTCAAATGCCTAGAGCCACTGCTGTACAGTGATACGTCGGATTTTACACTTGTCACAGAACCCTGTGTTATGAGACAAAGCTGTCTAAATTGTCCCTCTGTTCCCCTTTCCTCCCTCCCTTCCTCTGGACCTCAGGGGCATAAAGTTAATTAATAATACGCCTTGGTTCATGACATCCTGTCAACATCGGTCCCTGAAAGGCCATCTTTTATTAAACTAATGAATTAATACAAATACTATAACAAATGCTTAAGAAACAAATGCTCTAATGACACCCAGAACATTGACAGTTACTTATTTGTACCCATGTGGTTCTCCCCTACCCTGTGCCCCTTCTTCCCCCTCCAGAAGCAACCACTGTTCTGAATCATGTGGTCTTCACTCCCTTGCTTTTTTACAAAAAGCTTTACTGAAGCATTATATCCCCACAAATTATGATTTTTGCTTTAAGTTGTTTTACATTTACACAAAGATATGCTGTATGCGGTCTTTTGGGACTTAACCTTTTTGCTCAATTCCATTGCTAAGCTCAGTGAGTAAGTGGTCTATTGAATTTCTGAGTAGGCGAAGAAATTACAGCTCATCACTGTGAGGCCAGTGTTCTTCTTGGCTAATGCTGGTTTTATGCTAGTCTGTGGCATGGAGAAATTCTATTTGATGGGTCCTGGGGTCATGCTCTGTAGCTCTGATTTATTTAGCAGCTCCATTTTATGGCCCTCGGAAAAGCATATTTTTCTTTGTAAATGATTATAGATATTTACAATGATTGGGTCCTTATTTCGATGACACCTGTATAAAATGCTTGGTGCTCAATTACTGGCAGTCTCATTATGGGACCGCAGGCACTAAGCGGGTGAGAGACCGGTCCTTTTATTTCAGCACCGAGTTCACAGAGTCCTGGGCCTCCTTGCCCCACGCGGTCCAGACCAGCCAAGGCCCTTTGGCCTCAGTGAGCCCAGGAGCCAGCTGTGGTGCTGTGGGTGGCCCTCTGGGGGCCACTTCACTGTGGGTTTACTCCTCCAGGAACAGGGAGGCACGCATTCTCCCCATTTCCCATCTTGGGCACTCAGGACTCAGCGTGGAGCAGTGGCTGGTTTTAGGCCACCCGGAGGTGGGACAAGCCCGAACCAGGAACCAGCCGGGAGCCCACGCCCGGCGCCTGGGCTGCCTCCCGCTCTCAGAAGCCAGTTTGAAGGACGCTCCTCCCCTTCTCCCCGCCCTCCCAGCCCACGGGCTCCCGGGAAGGGGAGGAGCTCTCCCGGCTCCGGTGACACCGTCACCACGGCAACGCGGCCATACTGGCCCCAACGGACCCGGGGCCTGGGCTGCGGCGGCGCGGCCTCGTGGGCAGAGCCGGCAGCATGGACAGTCTCTTCGTGGAGGAGGTGGCCGCCTCCCTGGTCCGGGAGTTCCTCAGCAGAAAGGTGGGTCGCGCCGCCTCCGCCGCTCGGGGCCGCTGCCCCAGGGTGAGGGCGCAGTCTGGGGGTGCCCCTGCCAGCTCCGCGCCGTCGCGGAGGGAGAGCCGCCCCCTGCCGCCCCCTGCCCGGGGGATGCCCGACGGGAGCGCCACTTTCTCGGGCCTGCCGAAACTACATTTCCCAGGAGTCATCGCTGGCCCCGCGCAGCGCCCGCCGGGCCGCCTGCCACGCCGGCCCGAGGCCGCCGCCCTGCGCAGGATTCCCGCGCCTCTGGTGGGGTCGCGGCACGGGGACTGGGCGCCGAGGCGGGGAGCTGGGGGCGGCCCGGGGCGGCCTCATCCCGGCCGGTTAAAGCACAGCCGCCTTGTCGTGGCCCGGAGCGCGGCGCGCAGGCCTGCCTGCCCGGCCCCGTCGCCCGTCCCGGCACCTCCACCCTACCGGGAAAGAAGGGCCCCCGAAGGGAACCCAGGGGGCCAAAACACGCTCCCAATAGTCGAACCCTTCAGTCGTGCCCCTCGGCAGTGGGGAGCTCAGGGGTTGCAGCCGTGGTTGTTTTGAACTTCCGTTGTTTTGCGCCGGGAGAGTTTTCGGAGTACTCAAAAGTTGGGGAGGTCCTTAGCAAGCCATCTGCGGTGGAAGTGGGGACACCGTGGGAAAGAGGTCGCTGGAGGTTACTGCGCAAGCCAGTGTACCCTATTCCATATTCTGACTCATTCTACACAGAGTGAGCGAGGGATTGGCCCTCGTGGTGTCGTGTTGAGCAGGGGCCACGGGCAGCTGTCTGGGTTAAACATATACACAAACAAAATCATTTTTTGAACGGAAAATTGGAAGGGCTTTGGAATCAGGTGGAGCGGTTCAAATACCGGCAACTGGTTAGCAGTGTGAGCTTGGGTCCGTTACTCACTGCCTCAGTTTCCTTATCCGGTAAACCGGACTATTAAGACCCACCCTTTGCAGATTTACGATGAGGATTAATAATGATATATGGGCAGTCCCCAAGCATCGTATCTGGCCCATAGTAGGTACCTGTATTCAGCATTGTCTTCACCCCCCCATCTCTCATGTGCATCTGTTTTGAAAGTGTCTTTTTTTGCTTTTTAAAATGTTTAAATGCAGCGTGGCTTCATTTTATCTGCTCTGTTTTTACGGCCAATTGACCTTCTGTCACCAAGTCCTGGCTGCACATTGGATGTCAGTGACATATCCTATGAGGCTGCCCACTATCATTTCTTTTAAGTCTGGACCACCAAGCAAAACTCTCAGAGCTTTCCTCATGCCTTGCCTTCCTTGAGGACAAATGAAATCCACAGTCCTCACCCGCTGTCTAAGGCTCCCCTGTAGCTTGACCCCAGCGTTGGTTCCAGCTTCTCCCACATGCCTTTCCCTGTTCCACCCACAGCCCACCCCAAGTCTCTTTCCTTCGGGAGGTCTTTTTGGATAACTCCAGTCGGAATACCTTACCTTGTCTGTGGCTTGCTCACTGGCGCTCACGTTATAGTTTATACGTCTGCCTGTCTCTCCCACTAGACCAGTCCACAGAGCTGACACCAGATCCGGAGGGAGCCTGGCCAGTGTCCGGTTCACAGGGCCTCCTTCCGATCCACAGAAACAACTCTTGTCAAGTTTGTCAATGACCTTTAACTTTCAGTCCTCACACTTCTTGGTCTAACATTGTGTTTGGCATGGCTGATTGTGTCCTGCTTCCTGGAAACTCATTCTGCTTGGCTTCTGGAGCCCACCTTCTGCTTTGCCTCCTCTAACTTCTCTGGTTCTTTGCTGGTCCCCCTCGTTTCCTGGAGCTGTGCATGCTGGGGGACTCCAAGACTCAATCTTCTCTTCTTTCCTTCACTTGCTATTTTCCAGGTGCCTCTGCCAGTCTACTGGATTCCAGTGCCATCAATGTGATGACAGTTCCCAAATGCCCAGCTCTGGCCCAGGTCTCTCCCAGAACTCTTACATTCTTTCCAACAGCCGATTTTACGTTTCCACTTGGGTATCCAATAAATATCTCAACATATCCAAAACCCAATTCCTGATTCCCTCTATGTCTTGCAGTTTTCCAATTTCGGTAGGCAGTATCACCATCTTTCTGGTTGCTTGGGCGAAAACCTTTGCAATCATTCCTGGCTTTTTTCCTTCATGTATACCCCACATCTGGTCCATTAGTACATCTGTTGGCTTTGCCAGCAGGGCACATAGAGCATGTAGCCACTTCTTTCCACTTCTGCTGCAGCCACCTGGTCCAAGCTGCTTCCATTTTTCACGTGAGTTGTTCAATAGCGTCCTAACTAGTTTCTGCTTAATCCCTCCAAAAATCCGTTCACAACCTAGCAGCCAGTGATCCTTTACAAGTACAAGTCAGTTCATGCTCCTCTTTTCACCCTGCCCCCACCCCACCATTTAACAAAAGTCAACAAGCCTTTCCTTTTCAGGCTCTGGGCAGCCTCTCTGACCTCATTTCCTGCCACTTTCCCCTGGTCACGCAGCTCTAGCTGCACAGGCCTCCTGTGACTGCCACAGGGCCTTTGCCCTTGCTATTCCTTGCTGAGAACACACTTCCCCCAAGTGTCTGCATGGCCTGCTCTCCTACCTCCCTCATGTCTCTGCTTTAATGTCAGCTAAAAAAGAGGTGCTTCCCCAACAGAATGTCAGCTCTGTGAAGGGGTAGGGTTTGTCTTATTCTCTTGGTATCTCCTGCATCTAGAACAGCCCACCACATAGTAGGTGCATAGGAAATGTTTGTTGAGTGATGAAGATTAAGTGGACCAGATGGGACTGAGGACTGGCTGCTTCCTGAGGGCATCCTTATCCACTACCCCAGTGGTTTTCAAATGTTGGTGTGTACCACAGTCCCAGTGAGTTTGTGAAGTGTGCCAAGACTTGCTGATCTGAGCTGTTGACAAATGTAAAGAGTTATCCAGCAGAGAGGGGCTCTCATGGTTTCAGCCTCACTCTGATTGGCAGGAAAGCCATGGGGAGATGCAGATGAAATGGGGGTGCTTGCTATAACCCCCCCTCCTTCCAGTTCATTCTCCCTAGAGCACCCAGGCATACCCCTGCCTTTCCCCCAACATATACACCCATTTCTTTGTGTTCCCCCCTCCCCAACACTTCCTTTTTATTCTCTTGGGTTCCAGGTTGTGTTCATACCTCTTTTTTCACAAATTCTTCTTCCCTCACTTCATGGCAGGCAGCAGGTTTTGTCTTGTTTTCCCATCAGTGGGAGCCTCTGTAAGATTGTGAACACAAAGCCTGGGGGAGAAGTTGAGGCCTGGCTCCCTTGTGGGTCTGGATCCATGAAGAGCAAGGGGCTCCCTTAGCGCCAGGCTGAGCTGTTTGGTGATCCATGTTTGGTGATCACCATGGCCCAGTGAGGTGGGCAGGCAGCAGCTTCTGTGGTTATTTTTCAAATGAAAAAGCCAGGCTCATGGGGGGAATAGCCCTTGCCATTGCCAGAGTGTGTCTTAGCTGGGCCTTCTGCCAGGTCAAGCTGGATGATGACAGTGGCCTCACTGGGAACTCAGCAAACGTTTACCACGTGCTTCCAGTGGGCCTCAGTCCTGGCTTTGCCGACTCACACGCCGGGATGGTCAGGACCCCCTGCTGTGGGATTCTCCTGTGTTACCTGGGCAAATCAACCCTTGCTCTCACCTGAGAAAGGAAAGGAATCATTATTGGCCTTTTGCTCATTTTTTTCCCTTTAGTTTATTTTTAAAGCTTCATATTCCGTGGCTCCAAATCTAGTGTCAAACCCAGGGCTCCAGCCTTGGGTGAGTCAGTGACCCGAACCTCCCTTTCCTTTTCTAGAAAATGGGCCAACACCTCCAATTTCAGCTCAGCCCATGGAGTTATTGTAAGATTCAGAATAATAATTGTGAAGCCGTCAAGTGTAAAGGTTATATAAAAATAAATTCTTAAGTCAGTTTTTGTCCTTGTGAGATCCTTGTGAGGAAGGCAGGATAGGCAGGATAGGAATGATCATAATGAACACCAACAGTCTTTTATTTATAACCATCATCAGAGAATGGAAGGTTTTGATTTAAAATGAAAATAATGATTCAGATTTCTTCCTGCAGGGCTTAAAGAGGACATGTGTGACCATGGACCAGGAACGCCCACGCTCTGACCTCAGCATAAACAGCAGGAATGATCTCCGCAAGGTTTTGCATCTTGAATTTCTCTACAAGGAGAACAAGGTACGTGCTTTGAAGGTGTGGTGTAATGTTCTGGAACTGAGCTTGGCAATGTCAGAGCCCTTATGGGCCCTGCCAAGCTGTCGGAGATGGGTGACAGGAGGCTCGCTGTGCCTGCTGCCAGGGAGAAACAGACCCGGCCAAGTGCTGACAAATCCCAAGTGTGAGTTGGGCTTCCAGGCTCAGTCAGGCCCCAGGCCGCCCCCGTGGGCATATTGCGCATGTGTGGCTGTGAAGCTCACTTTGAACCTGGGCCCTTAATGGTTATTCCCTGTGCTCCCTCCTCCCCTAGGAGGCTGTTTTTAGTCAGACTGTACTTAAGAATATAGAATTCAGTTCTACTAAAACTTTCCATTCCCTGCCTGTGTAAGATTTTCCTTCTTCAATTCTGAGTAATAGCTTATTTTTAAGTCTACTGTGACATTTAATTTAGGCAGAAATGGGGCTTGGGTTCAGCTAACCCTGGGGCATTGGAGTTGAGATAGTAAATGGTTGGGGGGTGAGGGTGGGGCTTCCCTGATCCCTCCGCCTCATCCACCCCCCACCACCTTGATTATAAGCCTCCATGGCACTCTGTAGTTTTCCTTTGTTGTGCTGCGCACACTTATGATAGAGTATGTATGTGTGGTTGTTTAATTAGCATCCACCTCCCCACTACCTTGGATGCAGCAGGAGGCCAGAGATTGGCATCTCTTTGTTCACTGTTGTATCCTCATACTTAACATGTTGCCTGAGGACATAGTAAATAGTCTATATGTGTTTGTGGATTATATGATTGGCTGGCTGACTGACTGAATGAAGCTGCAATTCTGGCATCATTGTTTTTTCTGCTATGAAGACAGAATCTTCTAATTTGATTGAAGAATGGGCTCTCCAGCAGATGTTGCCTTGTGGTAGGCCATAGCGTCAGAGTTGGAAAGAACCTAATGATCATGTAGTTTAGCATTTATCATAATTTTTTAAAGAGGCAATAAAATGATATTTCCTGCAGAAGTCCAAATATGTAAAGCAAAGAAGGGAAGCCCCATAGTTGAATTGGGGATGAAGAAGACTTACCTTCTTGGTCTTTGGCGCAGCCCCTCAGGACTAGGCTAAGCAGCTTTTAAACTACTGATAGAATGGGGGCCCCCACCTGGGGGAGCTGTGAGCCAGAGAAAAGTGGTTTGTCAAGGCCTCGCAGAGAGTTACAGGATAGGGGCGAGGCTAGAACCAGATCTTCTGATTCTCAGTCCTACTGTAGTAATGGTGGTCAAGCCTCCTGTAATTGTAATCCTTTACTCAAACGAAATGTTAGCAGATTGGGTTGGAATGGGGGGTGGCACCCCCCCAGCCCTCCAAGGCTGTTTCTGAGACACCTGGAGGAACCCCAGAACAGCTTGAAAACCACCCTCGTGTACGTCATAGCCCAGTGGGGAGCTCAGGCTGAGTTCCCCTCAGTAAAGTGAAGGATGGCGTCAACCTACGGGAACATTCAGGTTGCCAGAAGTCCCTATGCCCCACTTTGATGAGAAAAGGGCAGTGGCAGCCAGGTGCAGTCCTGGCATCGGCTTAGTAAAGACATCAGATCGATGCCCTTCGTCCTTGGTCCCAGGGTGACACCAGGGCCCCTCCTCCTCCTCCACATGTCCAGCTGGAGTCCTGTAGACCCGGGCAGCAGCTTTCCAGCGCATCTCCTTTTACTGCATCGTTTGTAAGGCAGGACTGTGGACTGTACATTTTAGAAAGATTTTTTTCCATAGAAAGTGAGAATAGGTAACAAGAAAATCAATTAACCATGCTGGTACAGTGGGAATTTTATGTAAATGCAACTTTACTTAATTTCCTGGAATCATCTTTGCCATTCAAGTGACTTTTACTTCTCCACTATAACATAGTCTCCCTAAGGTAATAATTATCTGAAGATACTTAAGATGTTTTCATTAGGTCTTGACAAGTACCCTGATTATTTGATTTATACAGTAGTTTTTAGTAGTTACTGAACAATGAATTGACCTTATATATTACAGAAAAATAGATTCATTAATCTATCTATTGCATAATGATTTTGACATTTGCACAAAGCTAGCCTGATTCTAGGAAAGCCCTGCAATTTAATGTTAATTCCAGTAACTTGTTTTTCCCTATTAAGGATACGATATATAAAAATGCCTATGAAAATTGAGGTTTTGAAAAATGGTGCCCAGATTCATATAAAGGCTGTGTCTGTTCTGAGCAGAGTGTTATGAAAAGCCATAAAGTATAATTCAGGTTATCTAGGCCTATAAATCTCTTGTATTGAGAAAAAGCAAGAAGGTCCAAATAAATTGTGTAACATCTCTCCCCTGATTCTTTTCCTTGTAAGTTTCATTTAGACTTAGACAAAATAGATTTTTTAGGTCCCATACTAAAAAAAGAAAGCTGTCTCCTGATTCTGACTGCCTGATAAATCTGTTGCTGTTGGTCAGAACCCATTTGGCTGTGGATGTTGGTGGTCGAGTTCTGCTGCACAGATCAGGGGGATAGGAAGGGGAAAGCCTGGATGTGCCTGAGGGTCCTCTCTGCGCCAGGTCCTTCGTCAGGCGCTTTATTGCTCTGACTGCAGACTTACCAAATGCCCCATGTCTGACCACACTTCCCAGCAGCTTGGTGTCCCTGAACAAGTGGAGTGGGGACTGACATGGTTACATGGCCTAAGGTCAGCCTGTGGATTGCTGCTTGGATAGCTATGTTTGTCCAAATTACTTAGGGGACTTTTAAGAGAAATCAGCACTCCGATCTTTGCAATTCTGGCTTAATAAGACACAGTAGGGCCTGGGAATATATATTTTTAAAAACCTCCAAAGATGATATTTGGCATAGTCAGGGTTGGGAAATACTGATGTCATTTCTTTCTTTTCTTTTCTTCCTTTCTTTTCTTCCTTTCTTTCTTTCTTTCTTTCTTTCTTTCTAGAGAGAGAAAGAGAACGAGAGTGCGCAAGTGCAAGCGGGGGCAGAGGGAGAAGGAGAGAGAGCATCCTAAGCAGGTTCCACACTCAGCATGGAGCCTGACTCAGGGCTTGATCTCGTGACCCTGAGATCATGACCTGAGCTGAAATCAAGAGTCGAACGCTTAACTGACTGAGCCACCTAGGCGCCCCTGATGTCATTCATTTCTAAAACCAACTACTAAAGAGTTTCAGTTTTTTTTAAGATTCGGGTGTAGATTGAGTCAGTCCTGACGGCCTCTCTGTGTTCTTTGCAATAACCTTTTGTGGCTCTGTCCCTGCAGGCCCCAGTGTCCAGTGGTAAATGCAGAGTATACAACCTAAGGGAATACTCAGGTCCCACATGTTTATTATCTTGTAGAGTTAATGATCCCTAAAGATTTAATTTTTTTTTTAAATGAACAGGTATATACTTTCTAGAGTTATTCCTAGGAGAAAAACCAAGAGGAAATTTGCTTGGGTATTTTTCTGTTTTGTTACAGTTGCTTATTAAATCGCTTGACTCATGCATTGGATGTTCATTCTTTTAGGGTAGAGGTTTTTGTCTTCATCTCTGTGTTATAACATAATGCCTTACATATGACAGGCTATCACTGGACATTTGCTGAAAGAGTGTATGAATGAATGAGAAGCTGATAAACTATGTCAAAGAATTGGAATAGCCATGTTTTCCACCCTTCCCCTGAAGTTGTCCATATGGTTAATGATTTTTGTTTTCTTCCAATGATAGGCAAAGGAAAATCCTCTAAAAACAAACCTTGAACTCATTACCAGATATTTTCTGGATCACTTTGGAAATACTACTAACAATTTCACTCAAGAAACACCAATCCCTGCACTCTCAATTCCAAAGAAAAATAACAAATTACCATCAAGATGCTCAGAGACCATGCTGGTAAATATATACGACCTTGCAGATGAAGATGCAGGATGGAGAACATCATTGTCTGAAACAAGCAAAGCCAGGTATCTCTTCTTATATTTACACTGTGGATTAGTTTCCTATCACTGCCATGACCAATGGCTGTAAACTGAGGGGCTGTAATAGTCAGGGTTTTCCAGAAAAACAGAACCAATAGGATGTGTGTGTGTGTGTGTGTGTGTGTGTGTGAATACATGTAAATATATATGCAAATATTATATGTATTTATACACATATATCTTACTGGTTTTATATTTCCTATATAAAGAGAATTATTAATTTTTTTTACTTCCTTTTTTTTTTTTAAGTAGGCTCTATGCGCAGTGTGGAGCCCAATGTGGGGCTCGAGCTCACAACCCTGAGATTAAGACCTGAGCTGAAATCAAGAGTTGTTTGCTTAACTGATTACGCCACCCAGGTGCCCCTATAAAGAGATTTATTTTAAGGACTTGGCTCACATGATTGGTGGGAGCTGGCAAGTCTGAAATCTGTAGGGCAGACTGGCATGTTGGAAACTCAGGCAGTATTCTGTGTTATAGTCTTGAAGCAGAATTCTCTGGGAAACCTGTTTTTGCTCTTAGGGCCTTCTACTGATAGAATGGGACCACCCATATTATCTAGGGTAATCTTTTTTACTTCAAGTCAACTGATTGTAGATGTTAATCATATCTACAAACTATAGAAATGATCCCTGAAAGTATAGTCTTGATGTTAATCATATCTAAAGAATACCTTCAGGGAAGCATCTAGGCTAGTATTTGTCCAAACAACTAGGCAACATAGCCTAGCAAAGTTGACATATAAAATTTAACCATCACTGTGTCTTTTTTTTTGTACCTATTTTTTATTGTTATGTTAATCACTGTACATTACATCATTAGTTTTTTTTTTTAAGATTTTTATTTATTTATTTGACAGAGAGAGATACAGCGAGAGAGGGAACACAAGCAGGGGGAGTGGGAGAGGGAGAAGCAGACTCCCCGCTGAGCAGGGAGCCCGATGTGGGACTCGATCCCAGGACCCTGGGATCATGACCTGAGCTGAAGGCAGAGGCTTAACGACTGAGCCACCCAGGCGCCCCACATCATTAGTTTTTGATGTAGTGTTCCATGATTCATTGTTTGTGCATAACACCCAGTGCTCCATGCAGAACGTGCCCTCTTTAATACCAATCACCAGGCTAAGCCATCCTCCCACCCCCCTCCCCTCTAGAACCCTCAGTTTGTTTTTCAGAGTCCATTGTCTCTCATGGTTCATCTCCCCCTCCGATTTCCCCCCCCTTCATTCTTCCCCTCCTGCTACATTCTTCTTCTTCTTTTTTTTTTTCTTAACGTATATTGCATTATTTGTTTCAGAGGTACAGATCTGTGATTCAACAGTCTTGCACAATTCACAGCGCTCACCATACCACATACCCTCCCCAGTGTCCATCACCCAGCCACCCCATCCCTCCCACCCCACCCCTCACTCCAGCAACCCTCAGTTTGTTTCCTGAGATTAAGAATTCCTCATATCAGACCATCACTGTGTCTTAAAGCAACATAAATTTGTTATCTTTCGGTTCCGAGGTCAGAAGTTCAAATTTGGTCTCATTGGGTTAACAGCAAGGTGTCAGTAGGGCTTATTCCTTCTAGAGCCTTTTGGGGGAGAATCTGTTTCCTTTCCTTCTTTGGCTTCTAGTGGCTGCCTACATTCCTTGGCTTGTGGCCGCTTCCTCTGTCTTCAGAGCACATCCCTCCAGCCTCTGTTTCTGTCATCGTGTCTCCTACTCCTGACTCTGATCTCCTGCCTCCCTGTCACAAGGAGCCTTGTGACTCTAATGGGCCCTCCCAGATAATTGAGGGTCATCTCCCCACCTCAAAACCTTAACACATGTGCAAAGTCCCTTTACGCCACATAAGGGAACATTCCCAGGTTCCAGGATCTGGACATCTTTGGGGAGCCATTATTCAGCCCCCACATTGTGTGCTTTCAAATTCCCTGTTGGGCAGCACTGTTCCTTTCCTCCAGAGGCCTTGGAAATGGAGGAGGATGTGAAGGAGGATGCTTATGATTTAAATGTTTAATGTTTGTCAGCATCAGGGGCTTGCTTTGTTTGCATTTTCTTAAAAAACGGGTATAGAATTCTAAAAGCAACGCTGTAGAGATGGAAACATCTGAAAAATAAGGCCTTTTGGAACTCGTAGGAAGAAAATGAATTGCCATTCTTGATTGAACCTCCATTATTTGGAAAGCAGTTACGTTAAATTACAACCTTAATATGCCGCCTGTAGTCACTCGAGAGTCTAACTCCCTGGGGCTAGGTGTTTCCTTCCGGCTCTGTTGAGAAGCCTTTTCTTTCCTGAGGGTAGCCAAGGTGTAGGGTCTGGGCCTTGAGCTGCCCAAGGATGAGGACCATTAAATACATTAACTCAAGGCTTAAGATGTGAAGGTGAATCAGGGTGGTGTGGAGGAAGATGGTTCTTTCTTCATAGGCACTTACTGCCTGGCTGGGAAAATAAATATTTCTGAGGCGATAAAGAACCAGCAGAAGAAGTAGTGGAGGCTCCCGAGTGCCACCCAGTTGCCCAAGCTACAAACTTGGGTGTTCTCCTTGACCTCTCCTGCTCTATCATTTTTGCCTCTGTGAGTCCTTAATGACACTAGACCCTTTCCTGCTTTCTCTGCCCTGAGAGCAGTGCCTCAGTTCCTACCCTCCCCTCTTGCCCGGCCTAGCTCCCACAGGCTCTTCCTTGGTTTCCAGGCCTCTGGTCATCTGCTCCAATCCCCCCTCCACCTAAGATAGTGGGAGCTTCCCACAGACAAGTCAGGCCCATGTTGCTCCCCTATGGAAAGGCCTTCAAACGCTTTCCCATGGCTTCCAGGGTAAAATCCAAACTCCTAAGGATAGCCTGCAAAGCTCTTTCCGTGATCAGCCTGCATGGCTCACCTGGGCCGGGCCTGCTTTTACAGGCCTCTGTGCTAGTGCCTGGGGCATTCTGGTTATCTCCTGCCCACTCCTTCCTCCAGACTCAGTGCTGCCTTCTCTGCAAGTCCCCGATTTCCCCAAGCTGGTTCGGGCCCCTTCCTCTGCGGGCTCTGACCCCCGTCACAGCACACCCATGACCGCTTCTCACATGTGTGACCCAGTGCTTGGTAATCAGCAGCGTGACACAGAGCAGCGGTCAACGCCCTTTAGGCCGGAGTCTAATGGTAGAAAACCTGCCAGCCCGTGTCAGAGGAGCACTGGGCTCTGGCTGATCCATTGCAGATCATAGGTAAGAGTCCTCTTTATCTAGGTCTCTTGCTCCTTCTTGTCATTCCTCCTTGCTTGCCTCACTGTGTCTCATCTTCTTTTGTTCTCTCTTTCTCTTTCCCCTACACACACACACACACACACACACACACACACACACAATCTCTCTCTCTTACTCTTTTAATGCCAAGCAACCCAAGAAGAGAAGCCATCGGCATGCCCAATTTAGCTGAACCTTAACTGAACAGTTGGGGAACACAAAGTTTGCCACACGTCTCCATCTACTAATGTCAATGATGCGCAGTAAGGCTGGGCTCCATGTAGCTCAGGGCTGTATTGAAGGGCTATGGTTTTCTGTAATCACTTGGGTCTGGGACAAGGATGCTCTTTATATTTGAGGATACAAAATATTTAAGGATATTTGAGGAATCCTATCATGGGTCATCAATTTTGATTTTGTTTCTTGCTTCCTGGTCTTATTTTATAGGTCAGACTTGCCCTGATATGAAAGTATTTTCTATTCTTTACCTTTAATGATAAAGCACTGGCTGGTTAGAATCATCGCAGATTTATGAATGGGCTTGCTATGAGTGCCTGTTGAATGTGGGATTTATTATCATTGTTAGCTAGTGGGGAGTCTTTTTTTTTTTTTTTTTAAGATTTTATTTTTTTGACAGAAAGAGCACAAGCAGAGGGAGAGAGAGGGAGAAGCAGATTCCCTGCTGAGCAAGGAGCCCGATGTGGGACTCGATCCCAGGACCCTGGGATCATGACCTGGGCCGAAGGCAGCCGCTTAACCGACTGAGCCACCCAGGCGTCCCGTGGGGAATCTGTTTTAATGGAAATATCCCTTTTTTGTAGGCATGACAATCTTGATGGGGATTTACTTGGTAACTTCGTATCATCCAAAA
The DNA here is from genome assembly GCF_964656455.1 of Halichoerus grypus. Classification (NCBI taxonomy): domain Eukaryota; kingdom Metazoa; phylum Chordata; class Mammalia; order Carnivora; family Phocidae; genus Halichoerus; species Halichoerus grypus. Next base: position 61,811,429 of record NC_135723.1, read on the forward strand.
GGCCCCCCTACAAAAGTAAGCCGACCCAGGCTATCCCAGGTGAAAGCCCCGCCGTGGCCCCTGCGTGGGAGAAGATGGACAAGCTTCAGTCGTCAGAGCTTTCCTTGGACATGAAGAGGATGGGCGAGAAGATGAGGCCAAAGTCTGGCCTGATTGTCCGAGGCATGATTACCGGGCCCATGGCCAGTTCCCCGCAGGTAGGTTGCTGCTCTCACAGCTATGGTGAGAGCAGAAAGTGAAAACCCGGCAGGGCTTAAGGCGTTTATTTGAGGGTACCCCACAAGGCAGTCCAAGAAGGGGTCATCTGTGTGTTCGGATGGGAGGAACACCTGCCTGTATTTTCTTTGGTTGTACTGTCAACTCTCTGTGGGATCACGGGCAGGCCTCATCTCCTTTCCTGCCCTCAGTTTACGCATCAGGTCAACGAGGTGGATGCCATGGCTTTATCTTCCTTTGCTGAGTGAGAACACATCTACCAGTTTTCCCTTTGCCATTCAGGAGTTGGGGCAAGCCATCCAAGTCTAGAGAACATCTTTTTTATTTTTATTATTTTTAAAAATCTTTTTTATTTTTTAGAACATAGTAAAAAGGGAAAAAGAAATCCCAGTCTTTATGGTTTCATTTGCTTTGCTTTAAAAAGAAAGTCTAATATGTCCCATCATTGTTTCATAGTCTTCCTTAAGGAGGGGCTCTGGTAGGGTCCCATCAGGTGGGGGGGCTGAACCAAACGAGAGAATGAATGTAAAAGGAGTTTGTAAAACCACAAAGAAACAGGAAAACAAAGGAAAATCAAACACCAAACTCACAGTGTGGTATTAATCCAGTGAGAGAGCCTGAGCAAACCCATATAGGTCATGTGTGTCCGCGGCGGGTCACCCATCTTCTGGGCTGCATGGCTGGATGTGGACCGTGGCTCTGGAGGCCAGCGCTGTTCTCCCAATTGGAATCAGGACAGAAAGAAGCCAACTGTCTCCCTGCCTCTGCCTACATCATGTGGGCGGGGGGTGGGGGGATGGGTTTGGTCCTTTGGAAAATAATGGTTTACTGAGTTATCTGAGTTACTGAGATCTTCTGAGTGTTGACATTTCACTATAAACAATAAACCCACATCAAAAAAGTCACATTTCTTGATGTTACCATCCAACTCGCTGGAAAAGTGTTTAGGTGTTGAAAAGCCATCAGGCTCCCAGTGGCTGAGGCAAGTTTCCCCAGATTTTAATTTTTACCTGACAATTTATATTTTATCACTGACAGTCCATTAGTTGTTTCCCTTGAAACGACAGGCTCAGCTTATTTCCAAGAAAATGCCTGCTGAATACCTAAGTCTGAATAACCACAGTTCGTCTGTCAGTTGTTCCATGGAAAAAACTAGCAAGTTCAATTCACAGCTCCGATGGTTGTGCAAGTGCTGTTCCTTGAGACAGCTGTCATCCTCTGCATCGGGCAGAGTGCTTATGGATAGCTTCCATTTTGCCACATGGACTGTTAAAGAGATGTGTGCCGTACGGTTGAGATTGAATATAATTAATACTTTTTATGCTTCAGCATGGACAGTCTTTTTTCTTTTTTAAAATTTTATTTATTTATTTATTTGAGAGAGAGAGAGAGGGAGAGCATGAGCAGGGGGGAGGGGCAGAGAGAAGGAGAGAATCTCGAGCAGACCCCACCCTCAGTGTGGAGGCGACCTCACCACCCTGAGATCATGACCCGAGCTGAAATCAAGGGCCGGGTGCTTAGCGGACCGAGCCGCCCAGGTGCCCCCAGCGTGGATATTCTTAGGTGAAATTAGCATTTTACTTATTTATTTTTATTGCAAGTGGTGGCAAATACCTCCAGCACTAGCTGGTAAAGTTTGGTGCCACTGTCCTGATTTGTGCTCCAGGCCAGCAATTTTTCCCACCCAGTTCATTTGTATCATCACTGCAAATGTCAACACAGGGAAAAGGGCAAATCATGTCATATTATTATGATGAAAATAGGTTTGAGCTCCCTAAAAGGATTTGGGGACCCTTAAGGCCAGGCAGACCACACTTTGAGAACTGGTGGACCAGATGAATGCCAGGGTCCTGTCCTACAATGACATCCAATCAATCACATCCGTGTAGTTGAGAGCCCCTTCACAATTGAGGTGTGAGGCAGATGACCTGGATCTGCTTTACTGCTGGAAGATTGTCCCAAACTTCTAGAAGGAGGAGTGATTGCCTTGGGAGGTGTATTTTTCCCTTGGGGTATCCGAATCCTGTGAAGGGCATTGAAAGATAGGATAGGCTGTCGTAGAATTTCCCCAGGTTTTCTAGAAAGTGTTTTATGGGTCTTTGAGTACCTTGGCCATACTTCCTTGTTTGCTCAAGAGAAAAAAGCAAACTTTGCTAGGTATTTCATCATTTCGCTATTAGATCAGTTCTGCCCTTTTAAAGGATGAGTAAGAGTTTGGGTTCCCTGCCTTTGGCCAGAAGTTTGGCTCTCCTTGGGAATGGTGACTAACATTTTCTTCACTGTGTGGCAGGGGAGGCCCTGGTGGCTTTTGGAGGTTTGTGGTGCCTAGTAATTTCCAGTAGGCAAGAATACTACAGAATTAGCTGTTTCTATTCCAGCTCAGGCTTTACCATTTGGTTCAGGATTATTTCTGGAAATGCCGAGAGATCCCAAATTTTAAACCCAGGAAAAGCCTCACAGGTCTATTTTTGTCCCCTCTACCTCCACTCCCTGACCCTAGGTTGGTAAACAACTTGAGTTCCCATTTTATCAGTTAATCATTGATAGTAAGAGAGGAAATTTCAGTTGACTCCTTTGGAATTCCTTCAAACACTAAGTAAGCCTTGAGTGCTTACTAGGGGTAGGTCACTGAGCTGGGAGCTCGGTGGACACCAGAGATAAATGAAGACTGGCCTCTGCCATTGCTGGTCTGTTAGCAGGAGGGGGGAAGGCCCTGTGTGAGCGGGGACTGGGAGAAGCTGTGGAGTGGTGGCAGATACCGGCTGACCGCCCTGATGGGTCCGGCTAATGCCACCGTCTTGTGCAAGATAGATGCTACAGGTCCCCAAGCCCTCATCCACCCTTTGGGCCACATGTGTTTTGGAATTGAGAATTTCTTTATTATCAGAAAAGCAACACTGTGCACAAACCACATAACCACCTGCAGTCAGGTTTGGGGTAGCACCCCATAAGCAAAAAGGACTGTGAGCAACCTCATAGCAGTTAAAAAGAATTTGCCATAGGATTCCAAAAGAAACTTGTTTTGGGAGGTTTTAGAAAGTACAGACGGTGGATTGTGGGCTGGTTATATTACAAGTGAGGGCAGGGCAGGACAGAGAAACTAATAATTTGGCGTAGGGGATATGGCTGGTGGGCGGGGGTGTAGGCAGTAGAAGGCAGGCCTGAGCCTGGAGCTTCCCCTGCTGCTGGAAGGTGCTCTCTTTAAGGGGTGAGGGAGAAGGGCTGAGCACGCTCCTGGGCTTATGCAGGTGGAGCACAGTGAAAGCATTACAGAGCGGGGAGCCTGCGAGTACCTCCCCAAACAGTAGGCAGGGTTTTAAGAGGAGTTGGGGATGGATGGTGAATGACGTTCCTGGGAGAGGGAACATCGTGGGCAAATGCCTGTAGTGGGATGGAGTATTTCCTCACCTCCCTTGGAGGAGATCCTTACTGCCCTTGTGCTCGCCCCTTCTAGGATTCCCTCCGCAAACGCTCCCTGAGGCGGTCCCCGGCCTTGAGCAGCACGACCCAGGCCCCCGAGGAAGAGAGCTGGAAAGTGCCTGGGCTCTCCACCCGTGCCCCAGCCTGTCCCACGGCCCAGGAGGGCCTGGCTTCCGGCACTGGCTCCCCTTCCAGGAGCCCCCTGGGCCTGCTCAGTGAGCTGACCTCAGAAAAGCGGAGAACCATGCCCGGCAGCCCCCCTCACTTGTCCGGCAAAGGGCTGCTGCAGAGGGCGAGCAGCAGGTGGCGAGATCTCGCAGAGGATAGCCCGGCTGTGGACAGCAGCCCCGAGGCCAACGGGACGCCCTTGAAGTTCTCCTTGCCAGGTGGGAGTTCCAGGCCGGCCCAGGAGAGGTTGGAAAGGACGTTCACGAGGCAGGGGAGCCAGCCCCTGCCCCTCAGGTGAGCATGCTGTGCTGAGGTGATGGCCCAGGCCCCGAGAGCAAGCCTGTGAAGCGGAGAAGGTGGGTATGGTCCCTCCACCAGGGAGCAAACAGCCCAGAGCGCACCCACACAGGAAACTCCAGGGAAGGTTTCCTTGGTCCTTCATTCTTCTCAAAGTCAAGAAGGCTTTGGCAGATGGTTCCCAGACCGGCCTGCAGCAACATGGCCAGGCTGACGTGGTGTGAGAGGCATTTCCTGTGGGGGACCCCAGATGTGGTGACACATCAGCGTCCACAAGCCTCTTCTGGGGCATTTCTTCCCCCCCCCATCCTTTTATGCTTTCACAGTAGGTCTTGATGATTCCTATGTTGATTTATTTTTCACTGGTAAACCAACCTTACATTCCAGGAATAAATCTTACTTGGATATATTATCTTTTTATATATTGTTTGATTCAATTTATTCATGTTTGTATGTAAATACAATAGAATTGTCTCTAAATTCCTGAAGGGGATTGGTTGGCAAATTTCCTTTCTTGCAACAGCCTCACGAGATTGTGGGATCTAGAATACGCTAGCAGGGGTGCCCCTTTTTTCTCTTCTCTTCAAGAGTTAGGCACTTGGGCGCTGGTGGTATGTGGCAAGCTAAGTAGATACAGTCCGTGAACTCCCTTGGTGACCCTAGGGAAGCTGGGCCTACTCTGCTTAACACATTTCGTGGCTACGTTATCTGATGCATATACATGTAGAATTTTTAATATCTTCGGGATGGATAGACTTTTCTATCGTTATGAAATCTCTATCTCTAGTAATGCTTACTGCCTTTGTGTCTATTTAGGTAGAGCAACCCCGGCCTTCCATTGATTATAGTATATCTATGGGATGTCTTTTTCCATTTTTTTATTGTATCCATTCTGTAGCCTTTTACTTAGGGGTTCCAACCAAAATCCTGTGGGGTTAGCCAGGATCCTTCCCTCTTTTTAAGAAAATTGTAATTTATTCAAACTGAACACACACACACACACACGCACACACAACCCGGTTCACCCATTTCTCCTGCCCCCCAACTCCCCTCAGCCTTTTTTTTGGTAATACCTTTTATGGCCACAGATTTCCTTCTGAGCAATGCTTTGTTTGTATCCCATGAGTTCGTATGTTATACATTCATATGACTTAGTTTAAATATTTTCTAATTCTTGTTGTGATTTCTTCTTTTGCCCCATAGGTTATTTAGACATGTATCGACCAAAACAAACATCTGGGGTGTTTTTCTGGTTTCTGCTTTTGATTCCTGGCTTCTTTTCCCTTCTGCCATTGTACACTCTTTATGATTTCAATCTTTTGATATTTGTTGAGATTTCTTTATGGTCCAGTGTATATTTAAAGCTTGTCTCTTATAAGCAGCATAAATTTGGAATTTTTAATCCTATCAGATAATTTTTCTTTTAGTTGGGATAATTATTGCTTTTACATTTTCCTTTTATGTTTGTTAGGATGAAAAGATCCACTTCTGTTTCTCTTCATAGAGTAAGACAGTTTTCCCAGCACCTTCTGCAATCTGTTCTTCACCCCATTGATTTATGAAGCCACCTTTATTCTTTCCTAAGTTCCCATTTCAACATGGGTCTGTCTTTGAGCTCTCTATTGTGTTTATTGTCTTTTGTCCTTTTTTAAAAACTAAAACCACATAACCACAGCTTTTATTACTATGGCTTTGTAGTTATAGCTTAGTATCTTGGTAGGGCCAGTCCCCCTTCTTTTCCTTTGTTTTAGCATTGGTGTAGCTACTTATAGATCTTTATTCTTTCTACAGGCCTTTTTCCTATTACCCAACGTGTGTAGCTTATTTTCCCACAAGAGGGAGAACTGGCTTGTTCCCTTGCTGTAAAGGCCCGGCTTCCAGATCCTGGCTGATCGGGGCTAATTATTTGTTTCTGGACTTCATTGTCTCTGACTGTAAAATGTGGCCACTGGGTAGATGATTTCCAGATTTCCTTCAAGCTTATGCATTTTGCTGGCCTAGGATTCTTACTTCCAGAGTCATTCTGGGCCCTCTGCTTCTGTCATCAGATATTTATTGAGTATCTACTGTTTACAGCGTACTTAGGAGGTGTGGCACCTGGGCTCTGGAATCTGATGAGCTGGACTGGCAAACCCATTCTGCCCCTTAGAACCACTGTGGCCTTGGACCGGTTATTAAACCATTGAAAAATGGTATGAACTTTGTCTTATAGGAAGCAGGTAAAAGTACGTTCACAACCCCTCCCCCCAATACCAGGCAAAGTATAATTAGGGGTGTTTAACACATGTTTAATAGTGTTGACCCTTATATTGATCAGTCAACAAACATTTTGGGGGCTTTGTGTTTGCTTACCACTTACTTTCTATTTGCTGGGCACTATGCTAAGTACTTGTGTATATTGTCCCATTTGCTCTTTATAATAATCCATTGAGGTGTGAGTATTATTGTTGGTTTTCTTTTCTTTTGTGTTCTCACTAAAAAGTATTCCTCTCCTGAGTTCTGAACAAATTGACAAATAAAAGAAAGGGTATCAGTTAGACTGGAGTAACATACATATCATTTCTGTGATCGATAAGGGGAAGATAGAAGACACAGCAAATCACGATCATGAGGCCCAGTGGGCCCGGAGCTAGACAGACTTCCTCACCTCATGTCAGGCCTAGGGCAGGTCAGCTCACATGGCCACATGGTGGGAGGGCCTGCCCCCCTGGAAAGCAGCTCTCTCTCAAGAGTAAAAGGGTACAACTGAGCTTCATGTCCCCTCTTTCTTTCTTTCCCAGATTAACCAGATAAGTCATACTTCCTCCCTTTGGATGCAGTGCATAGAGGGGAGGAGAGTAAAGGTCTGCAGGAGGGTAGACTAGTAGAGCTCCCTCCAAACTCCCAGAAGACACTGGGGGTTGAGAATGAGCATGGTCCCAGCACTTATTATCCCGATGTTACAGATGAGGAAATTGAGGCCAGAGAGTTTAAGGAACCTGTCAAGGTTCTGGGTGGAAGCAGGTCCCAGGGCTCACAGTTTGGTGGATGGAATATGGTTTGGATTTCAGCTGACTCTTGTCCCCTCCGCTAGGCATCTTTGTGCAGTGCACATACTACATAATGGCGTGCAGCACCTTTGATTTAAAACCAGGGCCAGAGTAATCTCCCTGCCCTTCCCAGCCCCCCTCCATCAGTCCTGCCCACCCGCATCCCCCTCCCCATTTATGTCATTCGATTCAGTAAATGGGGATGTGAGTCCCAGTGTGTATCAGATCCTGTGAGTGTCTGATCTTCAAGGTGAGGGAGACGTACGTGTGTGTGTGTGTGTGTGTGTGTGGTCATTTTAAAGCGCGACAGAGGACAGTGAGGCCACAGCAGAGCTGGCTTTATGTGCAGCCCTGCTGCGTCACCCGGGCCTACGGAGCTGAGGGAGGTGGCCACGCGGAGCCTTCTCTGGGCCTTGCAACACGGGGCTCAGGACTGGCCACAGGAGTTCCAGCTGGGGGCAGAGGCAGAGGCAGGAGCGGGGAGCATGTGTCTGGGAGAGAGGGGGCAGGTGCACCATCTGACCCGCTGCGATGTCAGGGAACACAAACATCTCTGCCTCCAGACTCCTCGGATCTGACTCAGTAGCCCAGGGGATGATTTCCTGCTTTGATTTTTGTTTCTTTCCTGTATCCTTTGGTCTCAGAAGACCCTTGGGAACTATGTCGTCTGGGCTCCCACTGTGGGGGTTGTGGCTGTTTGGGATCATGTGGCATGCATCCCTGGCTTGTCAGGGCTGCCCTTGTGGGGTTTCTGTGATGATCAGTTGGATGTGCTGGGTCTCTGGCCCTGACCTGGCTGGTCCCACAGCCCTTGCCTCGCTCTGCTTCCTGCCATTGCGCCGTGTCTCGGGCGGGTACCTTCCTCTGCACCTTTACAGATCTTGCCGTTGCCCACACGCCGGGGCCAGGGCAGGTCCTCTGGAAACCCTAGGTGCAGGACTAAGCACTGGGAGAGGTGTTCTTTATTTATCAGTCCCCAGAGCCAGGTGTCCCAAGCCTGGTGGCTCTCATGTGGCACTTTGTGAAATTTGGTGGTCTGGTTGGGGGTGACCTCACTTGTGGTGCTTACAGACGTCTCCGGGGGGCATGCTGGCCTGTCATTTGTGTAAGAATCCCTCAGAGTGATTCTCTGGGCCTTCTGATGGCCACACGGACTTTGCCGTGGTGGTTTTTCTGCAGATTAGCTCAAAACCCGTCCCGTTGGGTATCTTGCAGTAGGAACTGGCTTCAGCTTCTGTGTTGCAGGTATGCACGGGCCACACAAGCTCTGGCACTTACTGTTTGCCCAGTGTCATCATGGTCATGAGACTGAGAGGAATTGTTGGCCTCCCTTGGGGATTCATCCCATGGCAGGGGCCACAGCAACAGTCTCTAGGGGCCAGAGCCTTTGAGCAAATGCGTGTCCCCTCAGGCAGCTTGAGCCATGGGGCCTTGGAACTTTGGGGGTGAAGCCCAGCAGTGTGTGTGTGCTTTTAAAGATTTATTTATTTGAGGTGGGGTGGGGGGAGACTGAGTGTGCTTGAACGCGAGTGCAGGGAGGGGCAGAGGGAGAGGGAGAGAGAAACTTTAGCAGACTCCTCGCTGAGCTTGGAGCCCGACATGGGCCTCTGTCTCACAACCCTGGTATCATGACCTGAGCTGAAACCGAGTCGGATGCTTAACTGACTGCACCACCCAGGGACCCCCAGGAGTGTGTTTTAACAAGTCCTCCAGGTGATGTGCTCCAGGCTGATTGGGGAACCAGTGCTGTAGAAGCCAAGCCTGCGATGGAGGGTCAGTTGCATGTAATTACTAGGGGCACTCATAGGAGAAAGGCAGTGGGGGAAGCAGGACAGGGCAGGGGAAGGTCTCAGCCAGGATGTGGGGCCTCAGTCGGATCCCACAGGGAGATGAGAGGGTGAATTGACCCAGAGCTGCCCCACCATTAGGCTAGGAGAGGGCTTTTTTCCCCATGTCAGTGATGGGCTAAGGGTTGCCCATCCTGGGCTGCGGTGGGCACTGTGCCACGTCCTGGGTGAGTCTGGCAAAGCACGTTTCTGTGGAGACGGACGCAGCCGTGAGGCGTGAGTAGCCAACACGGACAGCAGCCGAGATGGGCATGCTGAGACACGGGGGTCTGGGCGGGCCACCAGCGTCTTCTCTGTCCTTCTCGTGGCTCCTTGCACACTCGCCCAGCCCCTGGTGTTACAACAGACAAGCTGCAGAGCCTGTTCATGGACATCCCCTCTGGTGCATAGGATGCCCTGGTGAGGCAGGCCAGGCAGACAGACCCTAGAGGGGAGACTGGCATGAAGCCCGATTCAGGCCCACAGGCAGCCCCTCCCATCCTGATGCTGCAGCGAACCATCACTGGCTTCATGGCTGGTAAGCTCCTGTTGTATCGGTCAGACGGGACGAGCCTCCACAGCCCTTCCTGGTGCCGCGCTCACCGCTAGGGATGCAGAAGGAGGGGATGGCTCCCTGCCTCTGAAGCCCAGGGTACCTGCCGTGAAGCTCTCCATACTCGGGTGCTAGATCGTGGCCCTCTCAGGGCAGTGGAAGATCGGAGCGGTTAGGGAGAGCTGCTGATGGGGCAAGGGGGCCTCGGGCTTGGACAGGCCACGTGTAAGGCAAAGACTTCATGGTGAGGCAGTAACATCGGGTGAGGAATGTGATTTAGTTGCCTTGTTCTGCAGCCTAGACACCGCCATGGCCCCGAAGCATCAGTGACCCTGTCTCTGTGTCGATTCCGGGACTTAGTGACTAACATGAAGGGTGCCCCTGGCGGATTTTTCGGGTTTTGCAGAATGGACAGTAGGTGGCGGCAGATCTTCATCCATCTCCTGGGCTCCAGCAACCCTTGCTGGTGATTTCATTTAGCAGGTACTCACCAGATTCCTACCAAGGACAGTGCACGGAGGAGAGATGAGTGAATCCCAGCCCTTTCTGGGTCACCTGCCCCTCCCAGGCTCCCATCATGAGCGGGCCGATCATGAGCGGGCCGGCCGGCATACAGATGCCTGGCCGCGTCCTGATAGGGAATGAGTAATGCCGTCTGGGGCTTGGCAGGGGCTCAGCCGAGGATGTGGTATTTGTGGTTTATTGACTATTCCCCATACCCGAGCATCCCGAGTCTGAGAACATCTGCACCGCATGGGATGAGTAATGGGTGGAATTTCCATTTTAATTTATCTCTGCACATTATTTGGACTTTATGTCAGACTATAAAGGTTGGGAATTAGCTGACTCTTGAAACATGCACAATACGCAGTGGCTTGCTGGGGGCCAGTGGCCCCGTGTGGACAGGTGGCCTGCCCGGGGCTCCCATGCTAGTCCAGCTCCCCCTTCATAGCTGACTCCGGGGACCTCTCTTCTGCATCGGGTACGGCTGCCCCGTGCTCAGCTGGTTCTCCTTCGCACCTCTCCCCCTACGTGTGTGCCCCCTGTCCACGGTGGAATACCAGTTCTCTCTCCTGGATGTGGTCCTCTTCCTAGCATGTGCAGGAGAGTAAATATGAGACACTGCTCCCATGCACGTTACAGGCCACTTGGAGCCATGCAGGATGGGGCTAGATGCCCCTACCCTGCGCGGTAACTAGCTGCTGGGTAGCTTCGGCTCTGGAGCGCCCGGGTCTTCTGTCCAGTGCATCTCCCGGGGCAGAGACTCTTCTCCAGATTCCCTTTGAGATCCTCCAGAGTGTGGCTAAAGAGGTGAGAGCATGTCTGCACATCTCCTTGGAGGGGTGAGTGGTCTCATTTTGTCCCTCTCTGGACATCAGAGTGACAGCTCCGAGATCCTCCTCTGGCCACATCTGGCCCTTGCCAGCTCTGCCCAGGGCGCACGTCACTGGCACACAGACTGAGAAGCTGTTCTGTGCAGGGGAAGCCACTGCTGCTGGATGGAAGGAGGCTGTTAGGGCTCAGGGGTAATTTTTTTTTTTTTAATTTTTTTAAATTGTTATGTTAATCCCCATACATTACATCATTAGTTTTAGATATAGTGTTCCATGATTCATTGTGCATAACACCCAGTGCTCCATGCAGAACGTGCCCTCCCCAATACCCGTCACCAGGCTAACCCATCCTCCCACCCCCCTCCCCTCTAGAACCCTCAGTTTGTTTTTCAGAGTCCATCGTCTCTCATGGTTCTTCTCCCCCTCCAATTTCCCCCCCTTCATTCTTCCCCTCCTGCTACATTCTTCTTCTTTTTTTCTTTCTTAACATATATTGCATTATTTGTTTCAGAGGTACAGATCTGTGATTCAACAGTCTTGCACAGTTCACAGCGCTTACCAGAGCACATACCCTCCCCAGTGTCCATCACCCAGTCACCCCATCCCTCCCACCCCACCCCCCACTCCAGCAATGCTCAGTTTGTTTCCTGAGATTAAGAATTCCTCATATCAGTGAGGTCATATGATACATGTCTTTCTCTGTTTGACTTATTTCGCTCAGCATAATACCCTCCAGTTCTATCCACGTCATTGCAAATGGCAAGATCTCATTCCTTTTGATGGCTGCATAATATTTCATTGTATATATATACCACATCTTCTTTATCCATTCATCTGTTGATGGACATCTTGGCTCTTTCCACAGTTTGGCTATTGTGGACATTGCTGCTATAAACATCGGGATGCACGTACCCTTTCGGATCCCTACTTTTGTTATCTTTGGGGTAAATACCCAGTAGTGCAATTGCTGGATCATATGGTAGCTCTATTTTCAACTTTTTGAGGAACCTCCATACTGTTTTCCAGAGTGGCTGCACCAGCTTGCATTCCCACCAACAGTGTAGGAGGGTTCCCCTTTCTCCACATCCCCGCCAACATCTGTCATTTCCTGACTTGTTAATTTTAGCCATTCTGACTGGTGTGAGGTGGTATCTCATTGAGGTTTTGATTTGGATTTCTCAGGGGTAATTTTTGGGTGATGATTGTCAGCAGGGGAAGTATATGGAGATTCTTCTTCCTGGGTGCTTTTTTCCCCCTCACTCCATCATGCTTATTTGCTGGTCTGCCAGTTAGCTCCCTAGACCCTGGCTACCAGAACTGCAAAGCGAGGTCTATCTAGAGGCCGCAACAGGGCCGGATGAGAGTGAAGCAAGCAAGGCATTTAGGGTGTGGCATTTAAGGGGCACGCATTCTCAGCATGGCTCATCTGCAGTGCAGGCACCTGCATGAACTGCATGACCTTGGGGGTGAGTGCCTCCTTACATTTTGCACCCTAGGTGCTGTGCTTGTCTCACCCTGATCCTGGCCTTGTCCACAGAGTCTAAATGCTTCTCTTCTGCTCCTCAGTATCATGGATAACCCTCAATTTAGCCTAGTGACTTGATAACTCACCTTTACTTCCATGAAGTCCTTGAGGACTGGAATGGGCTTCCTTCCTCCTCTCTCTCTCTTCCTCCTTCCTTACCTTTTCCTTTTCCTTTTCCTTTTCCTTTTCCTTTTCCTTTTCCTTTTCCTTCCTTCCTTCCTTCCTTCCTTCCTTGTTTTTCCAGCTGTATCCCTGGACCTGGCAATAAATACTGAGCAAATGAGAGACCATACATAACAAAGAGAAAGAAAGGGAAAATTATGCTGAGCTGCTTGGATCAGTCTCATAAAACTTAAACTGATAATTTTAAGTAGAATTGGAACAATTCAAACTTTATCCTCAAGTTCATTTGTTGGTATTCATTCATTGACTCACTCATTTTTTTCATTCATACATTCATTTAACCAACCAACCATCCATCTAACCAACCCACCAACCCACCAACCCCACCCATTACAACTGTGATGTCCTATATTTAAGTCATTTTGAATGTTACCTTCTTTAGGAAGCTTCTTCAGATCTCTTCCCTGCTCTGACCCCTGGACATGGTCCCCTTCTCATACTTTTCACAGCACATGCCACACTGAAGAGAGCTGACAGGCCGCCTTGTTTCCCTGCTGGACTGTCAGCTGCCTGAGTATGGCAGTGAGTTCTCTGTGGCCCTTCCTCCCTCAACTTTGCTCAGAATTGTTCCACACTTATGGGATGGAGCTGAATTATTGGCTTTGCCTTGAGGAGAGGAAAGTGAAGTGTGAGGTCTTCCTTTCACTCAAGGATCGTGCAGAGGAGTGGATGAGTGATCTTGCAGACAGAAAAAGACCTAAAAGTAGCAGGCAACATCTCTGCCAGGCTAGGTGGATGGTGCCCACTCAGGTGCCACAGGGTCTTAGAGGAGGGGGTGCTCTTGGGCTGGGCCTTGAAGGGTGAGCAGGGTTGGAATAGCCCAGTTGGGTAATAGCCAAAGGCCTCACTTCTGTACCTGGACATACTCATCTCTCTTCTCCACTTTCCTCCAAGCTTGAGATTTCTTGAAAAAAACTTGCTGGTATCCCTGGGAATCTCGTTCCTCAAAGCTAAAGCAGCTCTCTTACTTTTCCTTAGCCCTTTGTTCCTGGGGCGTGTCTCGGGTCCTGTTGTATTTGCAGGCAGTTTTGGGTGATGTGCACATATGAGGGCTTATGGAGAAGAGAGCCTAAACTCATAGCTTTCCCTAAGGATTGGGAAGGCACTGTGATTTAGGGAAAAGATGAGCATCCTTGTTAGCACCCTGAGGATAACTCTGATAGGCTGACTGCTGGGGCAGAGAGAGCCGATGTCTTTCCCCTGCCAAATCCCTTTCTGTTCTGATGGAGGGGACCTTCCTTCGTGACCCCCCCCCCCCAGCTGGTTTTCCCAAACAGCAGCCGTGGGCTGGAACACTGCTGTGACTCACTCAGGCTGGTGCCTCTACCGTAGAAAGATGGTCTTTGATCCCGAGTTCTGTCAGGGGCATTTTGGTCAGAGTTCTTCAAATCACAAAGATGACCTGCCAGGGCAGTTTCCTGTATAGCTGGATTCCATGTGTGTGCCTTATTCCAGAAAATTCTACTTTGTTTTCTCTGCTCATTCCACAAGAAGTTACTAAAGCCATAGGATTCCTTCCATTTCCTGTTGAGGCCACTTTTGTAACCATAGGCCCCTCAGAAGTGGAGCCTTTTCCTAATAGAGTAAACAGTTTTTGATCTCAATCTAAATGCATGTTATTTAATTCAGTTCAACAAAACATTTATGAAGTGTGCCTTGCTTGTTCGAATAGTGTTGGAGAGAGAGGTGATGGATAGGTTCCTGCCCCACAGAAGCTGAGACATCCATGCAAATGACTGTCCTACAGGATTAAAAAAAGGCAAGTGACAAGGGGACAAGGGCAGAGAGCCATGGAGCTAGGGTCTGGATTGTTTCAGGGATAATGAAGCTCTTGATATTTATTGAGTACTCACATTTGGCAAGTCCTGTGGCAAGAGCCTTAGATGTGTTACCTTATTTAATCCTGACAGCCACACTGGGAGAGTTATTGGCTTCATTTTATAGGTGGGGAAACTGAGGCACAGAGTGACTGACCAGTCTGAGTTCATGCAGACAGTCTGGCTCTAGGAGCCTCAGTCTTAACCACTATCCTTAGGCCCCTGTCTTGGGAAGAAGGGGTGTTGGGATGCTGACATTGGTGAGACCTTAGAGAGTTGGTCTGACAGTTCAGGGAGCAGACCCATCCCAAGCTGAGGGGACAGTGTGAACAAAGGCAAAGAGGTGGGTGTGTTGGTGTAGCTGGAACTGAGGGCATGTATGGGGACCGGGGGAGAGGAGACTGGAGGACCAGACTGTGCCTTGAGAGCTGGCTCATAGAGCAATAGAGGGATAGAAAAGTCTCTCAAGTTTTCAGTTATGTGGGTGTTGTTTTTTTTAAAAAATCAGTTAGAGCCGTGCTTCAGGAAGATTAGTCCAGGGGCGCTATAGGCCTGAGCAGGACGACCGGTTGCAGGAGCCAGACCTAGAAGGCGGTATGGGCTCTGAGCTGACTGTGGCAGCGGGGCGAGGAGCAGGGCGCCTGGGAAGAGAACCCATAGGACTTAGCTGTGGGAGGCTGGGCGTGCAGGGAGCAGAGATGGGGACCCAAAGGGGAGGTACTGGCTGGGTCATGAGGTGATGAGGGGTCGGATCCTGGGCATGTCCAGCTGACCTTTTGTTTCCACAGTCAGGGGTGGGACAGAAATGCAGATCCTGGGAAACGTCGGATGAGAAGTATCTGGGAAGGGCTGGCATGGGACCAAAAGCTGACGTCCTTGGAGGGATGGACACTGCCAAGGGTGCATGATAAAGGCACCTGGGTCCAAATCCTGCAGGGGAGAGCGATGTGTTTGGTGTGATAAGGAAAAGCAATGGTCAGAGCAGGAGGAGAACCAGGGAGGTGAGAGAAGAGAGGGTCAGGAACTTGACAGCTTTGGACCCTTTGGGGAGGTTGGGCAGGTCACCAGGTCACGTGACAGAAGTAGTTTTGGAGAGAGCTCTTTCAGTAGGATATTGGGGGCAGGACACTGCGCCAGCGTGAGGAATAGTGTGGGTGAGGAGATACGGAGAATACGGAACTTTTTAAAAGTATAGAGGTGAAGGGACAGGATGGCAGCTCAAGAAGGGGGAGCGTTAGGGAACAGGGTCCTTTTTCCAGGATGGGAGAGATGTGAGCATGTTTGTAAGCCCAGGGCTGGACGCCAGCCGCAGAGGAGAAATTGGCCATTCACAGAGACTCTGAGAGGCAGGAAGTGTGTCCTTGGGCGGGTCTGGGAAGGGTTGCGCAGACAGTATCGAGATTGATTTTCTGCCGTACTCCGTAATGGTGATTGAGGTCGTGATGATGGGCCCGGGGCATTACAAGTTCTCAAAGTAGCTTTTCAATCCCCGGTGAAAGAGCCAATTCTGCTCAGCAAAGTTTTTGACTTATTTGAAGTTTATTCCAATTAAGCAAAGCTTTGTTAAGTTATTGAGGACTGCTGTTTGGAAAACATGGCATTTTATTGAATTCTGAGACTTGGAAATATGGCTCCCCATCTTTAACAGATTTAACAGGTCTCAGTGTGGTGAGCTTGAAAGAACCTGAGATTTAGAATTGGACAGATTTGCCACTCACCAACAGGGTGACCTTGGGCACAGTGTTTTTGTTCATCTCTTTGTGGCTTAGTTTCTTCATCTAAGAAATGGGATGATATACCTACCTTTATGGGATTGTTACGAAGAACAAAAGAAATAATGTATATAAAATATTTGGCCCACAGTAGTTAATGAATGCTAGCTTTCTTTCCTACTATTTGGTTATCCAAAACACCCTGTTTCTTAAGTGGATGGATGTATTCCTGAATAAATGGAAATTTTGTAACAAAGGGATGAGACGTAAGCTTAGAGCCAGATTATGGGAGGTTATGATGGTCAGAGAGAAATGTTTAGCTCTATTGTATGGGCCATGGCCAAAGGCGGTGAAGACAAGAGCATGGCCTGGTTCCTGTGCCTCAGGACAGGTCTCTGTCATGGGGGCCAGACACCTAGTAGGTCTTCAGGGAGTATTTGTGGATTAAATTTGCCTTCCATTAGGCATTTCTTCCCCTTTGCACTGAAGGCCAAGGTGAGGCTGGGCCAACATTTGAGAGCTCTGGAGGTTGAAACAGATATGCGCTCCTGCCTTTCTCTTTTCTAGAAGTTCTCCCTAGGCCAGGTGTGGACAGTGGGGGACATGGTAAGCTGCCCTTGGCTGGACCCCTATGGCTGGGGTCCTCCATGACAAGGCTTCCACACGGGGCCCCAGGGCTTCCTTCGGTTCTGTGAAAATAATGAAGAGAAATGGGAAGTCCATGAGAGGAGGATGGCATTCCTGTCACTGGTAGTGGTGCTTCGTTTGGTCCCAGTGTCACTTTGTTCAGCTTTTCTGCCTTCAGGTAAAATTTCCTTTGAATGAGAAAAAAAAAAAAAAATCAACCCACCAGAAAAGTCTCTGAATGGAAACCATGACCAAGTTCTCTGCCATCCTCTGAGACTGGAGGCTCTTTTTCAGGGCTTACAATCACCTTCATAATTTCATGTTCATCTCCTCATGGAGCAATGGCCTACTGAGCATTCACAGTCCAGAAGCTACTCTATAGAAGGCAGATAAATTTATAAGGGCATTTTGACAAGTATCTAAGAACCAGTGCCCGCAGAAGTCAAGGAAATCCATCTGGGTTCTACAACCCAGAGTCTCCCCCACACCCCCGACCCCCTCCCAGCATCCTGACAAATCTCAGCTCCCTTTCTAGCCTCGATGTGGATGGTCAGGGATCCTTTAAAACCCAGTACGCTCCTGGGAATATTTTAAAAGAAGAAAAAAGAAGTTGAAAGTATCCTTTTTAGATAAAAACCAAAGGCAGAGCTGGCCCATTTAATAAAGACATTACGATGGATTCATCCATCTTTTAAAAGAAAATAACTCCAAAAGGTGCACTTACCAGACGCCGGGATGTGGGAGAGCCTAAACAAGAATCCTTATTTTAAAGTGTTCTCATGCAAATAAACCCCACACGGGTTTTGTAGGAGACTGTCCTTGTTCTTAGGAGATACAGGCTTGGACTCTTTAGGGATGACGTTATAATATTTTCAACTCACTTTCAGATGGTTCAGCAGAAAAAAAGAAAGTGTGTGTGTTTCTGTGTGTATGCATGTGTTTGGAGGGAGGAGGAATGGAAAGGGGGAGAGAGAGAGACAGAGGGAGAGGGGAAAAGCAAATATGGTAAATGTTCATTTGTCTCTGTAAGTGAATGGTATACGGATGTTCATTGTATTATATTCTTTCAGTTTTCCTGTAGGTTTAATATTTTTCAAAATAAAAATGGGAAACACACAGGAAAAATAGGAAAAATGAGTAGTCAATAGAATCTATCTTTTGTCTCTCAGTAAAGATCCTAAAGTAGTGTAACAAGGTCGTAGTGTGTCCCTAAGGGTTGGAATCTGGGCGAGGTGATGACATAAAACACAAGGCTAGCCCAAGAAGCAGCTAGGGAACACCCCAACATGCCTGGTGAGAGGTGTGGCGGCCCCTTCCCTGTTACCTATGGGCATCCTCAAGCCCTTTGACCTCCAAGAAACCATTTAGTGGCTATTATAGAAACAATAGTTCATGCATACGGTCCAGATACACAGAAAGCAGACTCCTCCGGTGTCGTCCTGGTGGTGATTCCTACCCTCTCTCCCCACATCCATCCTCCCCTTCCCACGCTACTAGGACTGGAATCTGTACACCCACAGCCTGGCAGTACAAGCTGGCTGCATCTTCCCTCTGCCGACCCTCTGGATGTTTTCTCGAAACTTCCAATCCTTTGATTACACCCACATCGTGAGACTCAACGTGACATTTCCAACAGGAGACTGCCTGATGTGGGTCCAGCTGCTTCACATGGTTTTTATATTTGTTCTGGAAAAAGCTCCAGATACCTTTGGTCAAAGCTCTTCCTGTTGGCTGTGTTGCTGGGGCCATTTCTCGCCCACACAATCCAGAAGGGGCTGCCGTCTGTAGGCCCCCGCATGCCCACCCCCCTGGGGACAGGTAACGGTGGCAGAGGGGTGCAGCCTGGAGCAGCGAGCGCTCTAGGGGGTTTCGGAGGGTGTGTGCTTTCGGTCTCATTCTTGTGTCATTTGGATTCAGATCCTTAGAAACCAGGGAAGCCAGAGCCTTGCCAAAGGGCTTTATTCCCCTTCTGCAGAAGTTTCTCTGTTAAGTAGAAAAGAGAGTGTGCTTACAAACTCACATTAGTTCATTACCTCTTGAGGAACTGGGAAGGAATACTTGCCCTGTGCTAAAATTCCAAGTCCCTATTTCCTGACTTCCGTATGAGGTGGACCCTGTGCTCCTATGCTTTAGGGCTCGTAGAAAGTTCCTGCATGGATTCCCTACCTTTGAGCAGCATCCTAGCTCCCCACTGAATACCCCTGCCTGCCGGGCTCCCTGCCCAGGGGCCACCTGTCTGGAATAGCTGGGAACTCTCATTAGAGGCAAAGGGGTAACTCCAGGGGGTGGGGAGGGAGGGGACCCATGCTGGTTGGGACCCAGGGACCCTCACACCCCATTTCAAGTGAAAACAGCTGCCAGAAGAGGCACCAGGGAAGACTGCCTAACTGGCTCAGGGACACATCTAATTTTAGCTCAGGGTGTGCTTGTCCTGAGTTGGGGCTGGCCCACCCATGGAAATTCTGCAGCTCTCTGGTTTTATGTGTATGAGTTGTGTAATGCTCAAAGTTAGCAACGCTAACTTGGTTTTAAAGCAACAGGTTTCTTTCTCTTTTTTCTAAGAAATTTCCAGACAACAGCCTGTCCTCTGTGCTTTTGGAGTAGGTCAAAATTTCCTGAAGATTCCTTTCTCATAATGGGGCGATGTGGGGTGGAAGAAAGAGATGTTCCAAGAGCCAGTCTTGGCTGGGCCTTTTGCTATATGAACTAGGGCAAGACAATGACAGGGTCTCTGGGTCAAAGGAGACTTTGTGTCAGGCATCTGGCACAGTGGGTTATGGGGAGTTCATAGGTCAGCAAAATATAAACAAATGCAAAAACAAAAAAACCCCGGGGGGACCAATTTGGTTCAGCTCCAGAGGTGGAGGGCCTGAAACATACACAGTTTTAGTGGCCTCTTTAAGACAAAGAATATAAAAGTATCTCATTCTTGCAAATTTTATAAAAAAAGAAGACCATGCCAGCACATCACTTGGGCTTCTTGGAAGGGGCCTGTCCAAGTGAGGGTCCCTGAAGCTTGAGCCCTGTTAACGTCACCGTGAATCAGATGCCATTCAACTTGTTGCTGCTATTGATTTTCTGGCTAAGTAAGAACATTAAAACCAATTTCATAAAATTTAAATATAGGTATAATCTTGAAATAAAATTCCAGTGTTTAAAATGAACACATCAGTCCATGTGAAAGATGCACTGTATTGCTGCGTATTTTCCTCACTTCATCATGGGCCTGTGTGTCATGGACTGGTTTGTGTTGGACCATTTCCAAGTTTCTGAGCCTTATTGTCCTCGTTTGTGAAAATGCTGCTTCCCATGTAGGCTTTTAGTGAGAATTAAGTTGAAAACGATGGTTTGCAAGTGCTTGGTGAAGTAGATATAGACAGCCAGGTAAATAATTATTGTTAGGACAAGGCTAGAGAACATTTAGAACCCTTAGAATGTCACAGGAAAGAAAATGGATATTCACCAGGGAAGGTGAATATCCACCCAGAACCACTTGGGGGCGAGACATGAACTTCAAAAAGAAGTGTTATTGACGTGTAAACCTCCTCACCTTTTCTAAAAGTAAATGAACCCAAATTTCTCTATTTTAAGATTAATAAGGAGTTAAAGCACCCAGACAGTGTTGTTTTAGCCTGATGGCTCGTGGCTCTTTTATTACTGCTTGTGCAGGGGAGAGTGTTGTGTGTGCAAAATGGAGACGTTTCATCCCAGAAGTTGTCTTAAGCCACTCTTTGGCATATTTAACCAAACAGAACCCAAGTGGATTTCACTGCTTAATGGGACTCCGAGAAAGTTGACCTCTCTCGTTAGGACAGTTCCTTCCCTGGATGTGTGGGTTTTTAATAGGACAGTAACAGGGGCAGGGACAGTGCCCCAAACAGCTTCCCTTAGTAGCAGCTAAGTAAACATCTCCACACAGCTTCCCAATCCACCGTGGAAACTGGTGGCAACTCTTATGTAATGTCTTTCAGGCAGCCCGTCAGAACCTTCCTTTTATAACTCCAAGTGTGACTTTAGACTCCCTGGCACAGGGCCAAGGTTGTCGAGGCAATCCTTTCCATCCTGGGCTCTCATACCAGCCTTGGGGAGGGCAGGGCCAGGGCTAATCTTTGTCTCCGGTAGAGCCATGCCGTTGGGTCCTCACTCTGATGCCAGGAGCCCTAATGAGAGGCAGGCTTGTGATCCCACTTGCTGGGTGTGCAGTCTGGGGCTCAAACCGGGGGGCCCCCGTGGCATGGGCCAGGTACCACGTCACGTCTCTAGCTCTGGCCCTAGCCATTGGGCTCATCCAGCATCTCACAGTAGTCGGGTTTGGCTGAGCTGTGCAGCCACATGCTGGTGGGCAGAGGGGAGGAGGCAAGACCAAGGGAGATCATGGGCTAGCAACATTCTGCCTGATGAACTGCATAGCTCAGGTGAATGAATGGTTCAGTGGATTTGGCCATGCTCCAGAGAACCACTCCATAGACACCACTTTCCTTCAAGAGGATGTTTTTCTTTCCCTGGAGAAACATCAGCTCCACGTACCTTTTCACTGCCTGTTGAGCAACATCTGCCTCTCGGCACCAGTCTCCTCAGGGAGCTGAGCTCCGCCACACCCAGGAGAGTGTAGCCTGTGAAAAGGGCAGGGAGGTAGGAATTGGGAGAGCCGCAAGGCCCCGTTAGCGGCTTGAACGGAAGAACAGCCAACCTGCCCTAATGCTTTCGGGTCGTAAGGAAGTGCGATCCGTGCTTCCAACATCCAGTAGATGAAAATGAACTGAGATGAAGAGCCTGGAGCCTAACATTCTATTTCCGGCTTTGCCCATTACCCAGGGGGCCTTGGCAAAAGCTCCACACCCACCCCGCCCCTACTCCCTGAGAGGGCTGTGGGATTCGACTGGATGATCTGGATGGGCCTTTCTAGCCCTTCCAGATGGACGAGCCATAGCTAGGTGAACTCTGAGAACTTCTCAGCTTTCAGACAGGGCATCCATTAAATACCAGTTGTATACTAAGACCTTGTGCCAGTTGAAAGAAGGGGAGAATAATGCGAGGGAAGGTCACACCTAGTACAGTTTTGTTTTGTGAATTGTGTGCCCTTGAGGGAACCCTCCCAGTCTGATGTCTTGGTAACTGGGTACATTTCTTCTCTGTTCCTGGAATGTGCCAGAATCCGGCCTGACTCAAGGAAAGAGAAATCCTGGACTTGGTTTCAGATTTTGCTCTCGCTCTGCACACTTCTCATTAGGTGTGCGTGCCAAAGCCTGTGGGGAAGGGCGCACACGGAAAGAGAGTTAAGCTGAGAAATCATCATCCCCAAAGAACAATGGTCCGGGAGGCCGGAGTACGTGTGTTCTCTCCAGCTAGACAGGCTGAGCCGATGGCTTTTCCAGGAGGATGCAGGGCCATCAGTGACCCCTCCCTTCCCCCAAATCTGTCTTCACCAGGCGATCCCTATCTTTGTCCAACCTTCGTCATCACGCACCCAGATGAGAGAGACTTGGGTATGCAGCCCAATTCCCAATTAAGTGTTTTCAGTAGTTTCAGGAAGATAATTTATCTGGATTGAATTGTTAAGGCAGATTGCTTTCACAGTATTCCAAGCAGAATGCTTTCTCACAGGAAATGTCAGACCAGGCAATTCTAGTCAAGTTTTCCACATCCTTAAGAAAAAAGAAAAGAGAGAGGAAAAAAAAAAAAAAAGATTGCTATTATACGTTGAAGGTCAGCAGTTCAAGCGCTGGCAGGGGCCGGGTATGAAACTGAGATCGGTTAAACATTGGGATAGTGTCCCCGGTGACTTCCCAATAGCCCGACCTTTAACGAGGCCTCCTGTTCTTTCGGGCTTCGTTTAAAAAATGCCTGTCGAGTGGGCTGGCCAGGGAGATAGAGTGCTTCCCAAGGTTGGGGCATGGATCCCACAGGGCTGAACATCTGGGACGTGAGGAGCTCCCTTCCTCTCCCCAGAGCTCAGTCTCCTCATCTGTCAAACCAGGGTTACGCCAGGTGACTCCCAAGCTTCTTCACAGCCGAAGTCACCACGATTCTGATTCTGTCCCTTTATCTGGGGGAGCTTGCTGAGCCCCTGTGGGACGCTGAAGAGAAACAGCAGCAAAGTGAAAAGAATCTTTTCTTCCGTGGAGAACTTCAACTTTTTAGAAGAGTTCTTTTTAAATCAGCTTGCCCTCAGGGATCTGCCTCATTAAGTCTTGCTCCTCCCTCCCCAAGTTCAGTAAGTTCAGTCCTTAAGGAGAGCCTTTAAGCATGGGGCTATGGGAAAAGAATGTAACACAGCTGGTCTTCTGAGGGCACACCCTAAGGACTTGCTGCCCACTCCCCACTCCCACATGTCCAAGAAGGGCCTGCAGGTGGGGAAGGGCTGGGTCCCAAGAGCTGAAGCCCGGAATCACTCCCTGTTCTGGTCCTTGTAGCCCCCCAAAGACGATTCTGGCCAAAGAGAAGCTGAGACTCGGGGCAATTACAACTCGAAGCGATGCCAGTCTTTTCCGGCGCAAGCTAGTCCTGTGGCTTGTCTGTCCAATTCCTGTGTGTCCCCTGACAATGGAGCAACTCTCTGCTTCGTTACCATCCAGCCCTGTTGTTCATTCCAAAAGGAGGTTCTGTTAGAGGCGGGGTAGTAGCCAGAGTGTTGAACCTACACCGGGAAACCTGGCCCCGGCTCATCAGTTTCACTGGCCTTGTAGCACTGCCTCTAGTGTGTTTCCAGGATGGGATAGGACAGCCTCCTCCACAGTCTTGTGGGTAGGACAGCAGCCTGGATGGCTACTGCCTGCAGCACGGATGCTCGCTTCGGTGCTGGCATGTTCTGCCAGGCTGAAATATGTATATATCAAGTAAAGCAAAACCCTTCTGGTCCCTTGAGCTTGCTAAAGTTTTTATTTTTAAAGTGCACGTGAGTATTTTTTATCAAATGTTTTTGCTGCATCCATTGAGATTATTTTCCATTTGTCCCCTCTGTTGGTGTGAATTCCATTATTAGATTCTCTAACGTTAAGATATTCTTGCATCTCGACTCGGCCAAGATTGTCCTCAAACTCATGGCTGATGCAGTTGTTTGTTATTTTAGTTCATATTTTTGCACTTGTATTGATAAGTTTAGCTGTTTGGAATCAAGGTGCTACTAGTCTCATAACCACCATCATCCTCACATCAGCGAACGTGGAGCGATTCCATGTCGGACGCTGTTCTCAGCACTTGCTGGACTGACCTGTGTAATGCTCACCACAGCCTTTTGAGATGGGACTGTTATGAACCCCATTTTATAGAGGTCCAACATGACTGAATTCTCCTGTTGCGTCATTCCTTTTGTTATTCTGTAACAAGTAGGTTTATCACTGATAATGCTTTTTATTCCAAAGTCTATTTTTAATCTGATGATATAGTATTAATTACATTGGCTTTTAAATGGTTGGCCCACAAGTGATCTCTATTCTCCCATGTGGCATGGTTCACCTTTTGTGTCATGTGCCTTGTGAAACATCATATTGCAAATTAAAAAAAAAAAAAAATCTGTGTGTCTCTGTCTTTTAACTGGTAAGCTGAGTTTGTTTGCTTTTATTATAATTACCGATACACTTGAATTCATCTGTATTCTGTACTTTCATTTTGCCATACGCTTTTTCTTTTATTTCCTTTTTCCTCTTCTTTTCCTTTCTTCTTTTTTTTTTAAATTAGCCATTTTCAAGTGAGCGATTCAGTGGCTTTTAGCACATTCACAGTGTTGTATAACCATCACTGTCTACTTCGAAAGTATTTCCTTCTCTTCAGAGTAAAATCTCTTCCTACCAAGCAGTTTCCTCCCCATTCCTCCCATTCCCTCACCCCTAGCAACCCCCAATCAACAGTGTTTCACATAAATGGAATCATACCGTACATGACCCTTTGTCTCTGGCTTCTTTCACTCAGCATCATGTTTTTGTGGTTCATCATGTCGTAGCACATGTCAGTTCTTCATTCCTTTTTATGGTGGAATAATATTCCATTGCATGAATATACCGCATTTTGTTTATCCACTCATTTGTTGGTGGACACGTGAGTTGTTTTCACTTTTCGTCTATAGAGAATAGTGCTGCTATGAACACGTGTCCCTGGGTTCACTTCTTTGGGGTACACACCCAGGAGTGGAATTGCAGGGTCGTATGGTGATTCTATAGTCAACTTTTTTGAGGAACTGCCCAACTGTTTTCCACAGTGGCACTTTCTTGTGAATCAAGTGGTGTTTATTTTTTCTTCTTGGGCTTT